>NW_025833151.1:942455-1203117 GCF_002878395.1 Capsicum annuum | reverse complement strand
AAGCAATAGTGGAATCAACAATCAACAACTACGAATTACACGAACACATCATCACCCAAACATAATTGAACCTTAATTCAACATAATCCCAAGACTATTGAATTTAGATACTCATGAAGTACGGAGAAAGAAATATACTAATAGATTCACTTATGGCATCCATGACAATGAAGAATAAGGATAATCTTTCCATTTTACATTCAATTCCACCAAACTCAACTTGAAATTTCAAATAAAAAATGTTCCCTAAATTGTAGGGTTTACCAAGTTTCTAATTTTCAATTTACTCAATTCAATCATACCCAAAAGGGAAAAAAGATTTGTGCCTTACATAGGAAGTGGAATCAGCTACGTCAAATTACAAAACTGCCTTGGGCAAAAATCTTGCTATACCGCGATCGCATCAGCTTTACTGCTAACACAAAAACTGCAATCGTGATATAATCTATGTGATCGCGGTTGATGACCAATCTTTACTGGATGCGATCGCGGTAACTAAGCCTAATCCGTCTAGGGCCTTCAATTGTGCACTTTTTTCTCTTTTTGATCTCTATTTAGCTCAAGTCCATATCTTTTTACTTTATCACCTATGTGCCTGTAAGGATGTGGAAATTAGTGCATTTAATCACAGACACATCTCATTTACGCATTCAAATCATAATAGTATGCCCAAATATTTAGAACAAATGAGTGGTAAATTCACCACTCGTCAACACCCCCAACTTACAACTTTGCTTGTCCTCCAGCAACACTACCTTTTACCATGATACAATGCACATGTATGCCCAAATTATATGACCCAATGATCATAATGACTTCAACTTGATTACCACCATAAATAGCTCTTCGAACATGGGCAAAACTATTTTCACGACACCCTCAACATAAAATGTGATTTTTAATGATGGAAAAGACTTTAAAGAGAAACCATGCGACAATTACTAATACTCTAGAAGTGACTCACCTTTTTACCTCAACTACAATATACTCCTTTTTCCTTATTTCTCGCGAGATGAAAAAATCACCCACCTTAACTTGTTTACATGCCTCTTCACAAGAAGGAAAATTTCATACATCAAGTTATCAACTATGCAATACGGGATTTAAGTGAAAAACTCTCTCACTCTCAAAAATTTTCAATGCTAACAAGTAACATGCCATAGGCTTGCCCCTATTTTCAATCGCCACTATAATGACTATACTTGGTTGGAGGTCTCGAAAGGTTTTTTGATCTTGCAATATAGGTTCGGGGTAGGGTAGGATATCATTTACAAACATATGGATACACCCTCCTTGAACATCTACATCACATTCTTCCATCTAATATTTTACCATGGGCCACTTTTTTCTTTACAAATGTGCCTACTTTCATTTCCTTGTTCACCCATTTTCTTTTTCATTTCTTTTTCTTGCATACTTTATGATTTTCTTTCCTTTGTTGGGTCCTTTTTTTCTTACTCATTTGTTCTTAATGCTTCAACTCATGGCACTCACTCATAAATTTGTGGCCTAAATTTGCCTCTTCCAAACTTCACCACCCCCAACTTAGGCTTTTAACCTCAATTTGCATTTTTATGTTCAAGGAGGATAGGGTTCAAAAGAGGAAAAATAATTGAAAGGCTCATAGCTTGCAATGTATTTGCCAAAGAAATGTTCAAAGGCTCAAAGTGCATGACTAGGTATAATATCTATGCAAAGTAGGCTTTTTAGGCTAAAGTGGACTTTCAATGTCAAAAGGATGGCCTAGGATCATCTCCCCAACCAAATAAAATAAAAACTAGCCTTGAGACACTAATGGGGCAAGTTCTAAATGGTAAAAGTACACATAAGATTTGAAAAAATAAGCTCACTATACATGGCATACAAATTTTCCAAGGAGGCTCAATTTCTCCTCCTGCTAGAGACAATAATGGAGTATCTACTAATTTTCACTAGGCAAAATTTCTAGAGTCATACAAAGAGAAAAAGAATTATTACAAGGTCGCTCACGTCCATGCCCTTTATTTTTGAAAAAATTTTGGATGGAGTGGGGTGTTTGCTTGGCATTTGCACCATGCACAACTTGCTAAATATGGAACCATCCAAGCCTTCGTCTCACATTTTGGCATTCATACGGGAAAACTATATGGCTACTCAGACTTCAGCATAGGTATAATTGCGATCCCAAATCCAAAATGCCATGGGTACTTAGACTTTCCTTGCATTTGTGACCTCGATGGCATGGGTACTCAGACTTCCCCAACATCCATAACTCAAAACCTATCTTGGACCTGAAGTGCCCTTACTGCAACATAAATAAGAAGTACAAAGGTTAGAAGGGACACCCTTAAGAAGCAACCAAAATGCCCCTTAGATGCCTTGATCGCAATAGAATCGCGGTCCCACAGATCGTGATGGTTGTGATCACGGCCCCACCAACTGTGATCAAGGTAACTGAGGCTGAAATCCCCTATTTATGCTCTATTTTGATTTTGCTGCACAACTGCCATTTTTCATCTCTGTTTTTCTCTATTTTTCTGGGCATTGAACTTGTGTTAAAACACCTACAAAATATCAAAATAAATAAGAAATAAGTCAAGGATGGATTGCCTCCCATCAAGCTCGTAATTTAACGTCGGCACGATTCTTCTTATTCATTATGTAGCATCTTTGAAATGAACAAACTCCACCTTGGCCACCACGGGACCTTTCACATTGAAGTACTTCACCCTTTTGGCCAGTTACTATAAACTTCTTTCTTTCATGATCTTCCAATTCAATGGAACTACTAGGGTAAATGTTATAAATCACAAATGGCCCCAACCATTTAGAATAAAGCTTCCCTGCAAAGATTTTCAAATGAGAATCGTAAAGGAGTACACTGTCGCCAATATGAAATTCCCATCTTTATATTTGAGCATCATGCCATTTCTTCATTTTCTCCTTATATGATGCGAAACTCTCATAATCCTTGAGTAAAAAATCTTCCAACTCGTCGAGTTTGGTGACCCTTGCCTCGTGGGCTTTTCCCCAATTCATGTTCAACCTCTTTAAAGCCCACAGGGATTTATGCTCAAGCTCGATGGGCAAATGACACACATTTACAACCACCAATTGGTAGGGAGACATATCTATTGGGGTTTTGTAGGCCATTCTATAAGCCCAAAGTGCCTCATCGAACTGCCTCTCCCAATTAGTTTGGCCTATATTTACCATTTTATCAAGTATGGATTTTATCTCTCAGTTTGAAACTTTAACTTGGCCACTCGTTTGGGGATGATATGGGATAGAGACTTTGTGTTTAACCCCATACTTCTCAAGAAGGGCCCTGAATACCCAATTATAAAAATGTGAGCCTCTGTCACTAATGATGGCACTCGGAGTTCCAAACCTTGTAAATATGTACTTATTTAAAAAGAAGGTATTTGCTCTCATTATTTGGAAGTGCCACGGCCTCCACCTACTTAGAAACATAATCAGCCACAATTAATATGTATTTTTTCCCAAATAGGCTCACAACCGAGCCCATAAAGTCAATCCCCCACATGTCAAAGAGTTTAACTTTAAGGTATGGTTTGAGGGGCATTTAATCTCTTCTTGAGATACCACTTTGAATTTGACATTGGTGACATGCTTTTACCCACTCATTGTCATCCCTATGCATGGAGAGGCAATAATACCCATATTGAAGGATTTTAGTGGCGGTTCAGATTTCCCTATGGTAACCACTGTAAGGTGAAGAATGGCAAGCTTCAAGGATATCACTCATCTCAACCTCCATAACACATCGCCTAATCACACCATCTATGCACTCCTAAAATATGAATGGTTCATCTCAAAAATATTTCTTTACATCAAATAAAAACCACTTCTTTTGGTGGTAGTTAATCCTCTGGGGAAGTACACCACTTGATATATAGTTGGCATAGTATACATACCGTGGTATGCTTTTTTCTAAAATAGTCATGACTAATTCATCGGGAAAAGCATCATTAATTTTAGATTCTCCATGCCTTTCATGATTACCCTTAAGACGTGAGAGATGGTCGGTTACTTGGTTTTTGCACCCCTTTCGATCTTTCACCTCAAAGTTAAACACTTGCAAGAGCAAAATCCATCTAATTAGGCACACCTTTGCTTCCTTCTTTTCCATGAGGTACTTAAGGGAGGCATGATCCGTGTGCAGTACCACTTTCATACCTAATAAGTAGGCACAAAATTTTTTAAAAGCATATACAACTGCCAACAACTCTTGCTCTGTAATGGTGTAGTTGCGTTGAGCATCATTCAAGGTCTTGCTCACATAATAGATAGGGTGAAAGAGTTTTTCCATGTACCGACCTAACACCGCACCCAATGTAATCCCACTTTCATCACACATTACTTCAAAAGGGGATGACCAATCTGGGGCCATAATGATGGGAGCCAAAATAAGCAAGTCCTTAAGATGATAAAAGGATTTTAAGCATGCTAATTGAATTTTTCCTCCTTCTCAAGTAGTTTTCACATTGGATAAGCTATTTTGGAGAAATCCTTGATAAAACATCGATAAAACCTGGCATGTTCAAGACCACTCCAAACACCCTTTACGAAAATGAGAGGTGGTAACTTGGAAATCATTTCTACCCTGGCTTAATTGACTTGTATGCCTTTTCCCGATATCTTGTGGCCCAAGACAATTTATTCCTTTACCATGAAATGATATTTTTCCTAATTTAGGACAAGGTTGGTTTCAACACATCTCTCAAGAACCTTGCTTACGTGCTCAAGATATGATTCAAATGAGTTCCCTATCACTGATAAATCATCCATAAAAGCCTACATTAAGTCTTTGACCATATCCACAAAGATTGACAACATGCAGTATTGAAAGGTTGCCAGGGCATTGCATAACCCAAAGGGCATTCGCTTGAATATGAATGTCCCATATAGGCAAGTAAATTTCATCTTTTCTTAGTCCTCTGAGGTGATACAAATTTGATTATACCCCGAATAACCATCTAAGAAGAAATACCATCCTCTCCCATCTAACCTATCCAATATATGGTCCATAAAAGGTATTAAAAAATGGTCTTTTTTGGTCCATGAGTTTAACTTCTGGTTATCCATAAATACTCACCACCCGGTGACCGGTTGGACGGTGATAAGATCATTTTTTTTCATTTTAAACTATCGTAATGCCACCTTTCTTTGGAACACATTGCACCGAACTCACCCAAATGCAATTAGATATTGGATAGATTACTCCCGTATCAAGCCATTTTATGATTTCTTTCTTTAATGCCTCTTACATGGGTTGATTTAGCCTCATTTGATGTTCCACACTTGGTACATGATCTTACTCTAGCTTGATTTTATGGAAATAAATACCGAGGGCTATTCCTATGATGTCTCCAATTGTCCATCCAATGGTCGAATGAACTTTTTTACCTCCAACTTCAAAGCTTCCACTTGAGAGGGCTCAAGGTCACTTACAATAATAATAGGTAGCATGTCTTCATCCCCCAAGGATACATATTTAAGATGGGGTGAAAAAGGCTTCATTTTAATTTTAGGTGGCTCGAGAATGGATGGTTTGGTAGGTGGGCTCTAACGATTTTTAAGATCAAGGTCCAACTTTGTCGGGTACTTGGTATAATATCTAAGTCTTGTTAAAGATGCAACCACCTCATCAAATTCTTCCACTTCTTCCCTTTTGGAATTCCATAACACTTCTACCAAAGGATCATCTAATAAGCTTATATTAAGATGATTTGTCACCTCTCCATCAATAACATTAATTACCGAGATGACTTGTAAATCCATCGATTGCTTCATGTATTTACATATATTGAATGACACCTCCTTGTTATTCAACCAGAACTTCATCTCGTTATAGTCCAAATCCACAAGGCCTTTTCGTTGGCTAAGAATAGCCTTCTAAGAATTATAGGAACTTCAACATCTAATGCAAAATCCAAGATCACAAAGTCGGCCAAAAAGATAAATCAGCTAACTTTGACTAGAACATCATGAAGTACTCCCTTCGGCTTCTTAATGGACTGGTCGACCATGAGCAATTTCATCATGGTAGGTTGTGGATTTCCTAATCCGATCTTGTGGAATATGGCATATGGCATTAGGTTTACACTTGCTCCAAGGTCACACAATGCTTTTGCAAACTTGAACAATCTGATGATGCATGGAATTATAAAAGCACCGAGGTATTTTTTTCTTTTTTGCCAATGTGATTGACATAATGGCACTACAATGATGTGTTATTTCTATTGTTTTATCCACCACAAGATGCTTCTTAGATACCAGATCTTCACAAATTTAGCATAACCTGGCACATCTTACAAAGCCTCAATTAGAGAAATATTAATAGATAGGGTGCTAAATTTACCAAAGAGCTTGTTGAACTTTACATTTTCTTCCTTTGATGTTAACCCTTTAGGTAAAGGGTGACGAATATTGCTTGATGGTACGGAGATAATTTGGAGCTCATTTATCTTTGGCTTTTCAACCACAATCCCACATGGCTTTGGCTCATCATAGTTGGACCTCTTTTTCTTTGTCGTTTTCTGCTCATTATCTTTTTTTCTCTAGAATTACCAAACTCAATACTATTTCCAAGATTTTTTCCATCCTGATTGACCACAGGATTTGTTACCTTCCCACTTGGCATCTCTTCATTTTGTCTCTCCATGAGATACATCGATATTTTATTTAACTTTGCCTCTAGTTATTGGATGGCGGTTGAAGTGGACTCAGCCGTTTGGTGGAGCATGGAGAAATCACTTTGCATTTGTTTCACCGTTTTGTCGGTATCCTCAATACAAATCCAAATTTGAGCCAAAATTTCTACATTGATGCACCCTTCCTTTTTCCATTGTGTCATTCTTTAACTTTCATGGTTTCGATATTGATTCACATTTTTCCTTGAGAGGCAAGGTGGAAACCCTGTAAATATTTAGGCAACACACTTAATTTGTCATCAAGCATCTCTTCCTCTGCATTTTTGCATGGCTTAGCCTCTATTGCATTTATAATATTCACACTTTCAATTGAGGCTCCCAACGTATGTTTAGTAAAGAGCTTAAGGTATGACATTACCTTGATCATGTTTGCATATCTTTACTTTTATTGACATTTTCCATCTTGGTACAAAAAGGATGAGGAGAGAGTCCCCATGGACACCTCGGCATCCTTCATGTCCCAACCCCTAGACAAACTTGCTACTTGATACAATACCTTGGCTGCGACCCCATGCAATAATTTAATGAGAGATCCACCAAATGCATTTTCCACTATGTATTTGTTGATATGGTTCAATTCCCTATAGAATATTTGGAGAAGGTTTTTCTCTGGCATCTCATATTTAGGGCACTTCAAGAGTTCTTCCTTGAATCTTCCCTAAGCATCATACCACAATTCTTTATGAAATTGGTAAAAATTAATCATTTTATCCCGCAATTGTAAATTTTTGAAGGTGCGATGTATTGACTTAAGAAAGCCTCCGTAATATTTAACCATGAGGTGATAGAACCAGAGGGCAAAGATCTTAGCCATAGAACCGCCTTTCCCGTTAGAGAGAACAAAAAAAGGCGTAATTGGATAGACTCTTGGGATATGTGTGCAATATCAAAAGGAACACAAACTTCTACAAAATTCTTCAAATGGAAATTCAGGTCCTCATGGATTTGACCCCCAAAAAGTCCCTTCAAATGAAGCAATTTTAGCATCATGCTTGTGACATAAAATACTCTGGTTCCCTTGGTGAGAGGGATGCGGACAACACTTTCATGCTCTTCGATGCCAAGATAATCCAAGCCATCTTGAATCATGGTTATTTAGAAGAAATAAGGATTACCTAATTAAAAAATAAGGAAAGTAAATCAAAATCACCACGGGTATACCAAAGTAACATTCAACACAGCACAAGTGAAAACTAAATTTCACTCCCCGACAATAGTGCCATTTTGATAATGCTTAGTTATACCATCTAAAGTGGTAGAGGACAATCGTTGTCAATAGCTTAACTTTTACTGAGGTCAAATCCATAAGGAGAGAGATTTAGATTTTGAGTCCTATGGGTGTCAAAATTACTAAAAAAATACATGGAGTGTACACAATGTAAAACACATAATGCAAAATAAGGGGGTTGGAAGAGGATTTATCAATATCAAGCCAAGCAACACACTACACTATCATAACACTTTCATTTTAGAATTCAATTCTTGAGGGATCTTGGGATTATATCTACCTAAGGGAAAATTGTGCATGGGATCATGATGAATTGGTATAAATTCTAATTGTTAATTACATGGTAGGCTAGGTTAAGAGTCCTTAAGGCTAGTTTGTCAACAAGACCTCAAGGATGTCACTCCTTGACTCTTTCGAGTACCTAACAAGTGTATCAATAAAGCCACAAAAAACCTCAATTGGGCATCCCTATTTCTAGGAAGATTCCTATGATATAACCTACTCTCCATCTACCCTTATTTCTAAGATGGCAAAAGAAAGTAAGTTATATTCACAATTGTCCACTATTGCTTTGGCCCCCTATAACCCTTTTTCAAGGAAGCTATGTGTTCCCAAGAGTTCACCCACATCCCTCTTTCAAGGATGATAAGAGCTTTTAAGAGTTTGGTGTATTCACCCAACAAACCCATTTTGGGTATTTGGGGTTTTCACCCATAAATCCAAACTATTTAAATCAAGCAATAGTGGAATCCATAATCAACAACTAAGAATTACATAAACACATCATCACCCAAACACAATTGCACCTTAATTCAACATAATCCCAGGACTATTGAATTTATCTACTCATGAAGTACAGATAAAGAAATATACCAAAATATTTACTCATGGCATCCATGACAATAAAGAATAAGGATAATCTTCCTTTTTTACACTTCAATTCCATCAAAATCAACTTGAAATTTCAAATGCAAAAATTTTCCCCAAATTGTAGGGTTCACCAAGTTTCTAATTTTCAATTTACTCAATTCAATCATGCCCCAAAGTGAAAAAAGATTTGTGCCTTATATAGGAAGTGGAATCCCGCTTCACCGCGATCGCATCAGCTTTTCTGCGATTGCAGCAACCACAATCGCAATAGGATCCATGCAATTATGGTTGATGACCAATATTGACTGGCTGCGATCGTGAATCTCATACCGCAATTGTGGTAATTGAGCATGATCTAGGTCTTCAGCTGTGCACTTTTTCACCCCTTTTGATCTTTATGTAGCTCAAGTCTGGGTGTTTCTATTTCATCACCTGTGTGCTTACAAGGATGTGGAAATTAGTGCATTTAATCACAGACATGTCTCATTTACGCATTCATATCATAATAGTGTACACAAATATTTAGAGCAAATGAGTGGTAAATTCACCACTTATCAGTGGTAAGGTGTGGCTATATTATGTTGATTCATCCCATACTTTGCCAAAGCATCCCAGAACATCTTGTTACAATAATGAGAACCTCCATCACTTATTATGGTGAACGAAAAACCAAAGTAAGAGAAAATATTCTTTCTAAAAATTACAACCACTATATTTCCCTCATTGTTTGCTAGATTCATGGCTTCTACCCATTTAGATGCTAGTCCCAGCTAAAAAAATGTACATAAACCATAAGAAATCACAAAGGTCCCTATGAAATCTATGTCCCACATATAAAACAACTCAATCTCCAGTATCTTAGTCATTGGCATCTCATGATGTCTAGAGATTGATCCTTATTTCTGACATTGATCACAAGCTCTGACAAATTCATAAGCGCCTTTATAAATCATGGGCCAATAATAACCACTTTGTAAGATCTTTTTGGTTGTCCAATCACTTGCGTGGTGTCCTCCTACTGGGAAATAATGACAGGCATGCAAGATATTCAATATTTCTATCTCTGGTATAGATCTTCTAATAATGTTGTCAGCACAATGTCTAAACAAATAAAGTTGATCCCAAAAATACCTTTTTACCTTATGTAAGAACTTTTTCCTTTGGTGAAAGCTAAAGTTATCCGAGATAATTTCACTAACCACATAATTGATACCGCCCAAACTATACCTCTAGAAAGATATAATGTGGTCACTATCAAATTATAGTAACCCAACTAGGTTGGGGTCAATCCCACACGAAATAGGTCAAACTCATATCTCAAACTTATTGAGGTATCCGACCGTGCAGGAAAAGTAAATGGGGAATTATTGTAATAGTAACAAGAAACAAGCTTTGAATATCTTTGGTTGTAAGCAATTTGAAATGAATACTAGTCTTGTGTTCCCCCTGGCTTCTAACTTTATAGGTTTCTCGTTCTCAATCTGAGTTTGTCAATGCTACGGATGTAGAATCTAAAAAGATAGGTATCACCTACTATTTTGTCAACTCATTGGTAAATATCTCCCTTCACCTTGTAAGTCTTAGGGTGTTGCCTTACTAACCCTTTCTCTCTATCCCAATTTAACTATTACCTTGTGGGTCGCAAGTTATTAGATGAGTGTTGATAACCTCGAATCACTATTATAATCTTCTTTTCTCAATCACGAACTCCCTTTCGAAGATGATCTTTAATACAAGCAAGTCCATAGCTTCTGTAGTAGCTAATGAGGCAAACAATACAAAAAATCACAATACATGTAGTAACAATAATTTAAATAAATCTCGCACTTCCCCTACTTTGTTAATCCACCAGGGTTCCCACAATCCTAGTTAATAAAATCAGCCACTCGTGGTTGTGAAATAATCCATGAAATTCGATAAAGAAAGCTACAATCAATTGCACAATAATGAAAGAATAAAATCCGAAGTCGCAACATAATTATACAACTAAAAACAAAGAACAACATATAAAGTGTGTGAAAATATGTCAAAGTATGTAAACAACTACATAAAGATCCCAAGGTTATTTATAGAGTCTCCTAACAAAGGAAACCTAGCCAAAACAAAATTGGAAAACTAAGGTGGTAGTGGTCACGTCTCTAGTAATGACTCGTTAAGACTCATAATGACTCATTGGTTGCTTTTTTTGCTCTCTTTTGAACTTAGTGGTAATGACTCATTATCAGGCATAACGAGTCATTTGATGGGACTCGTTAGCACTCCAGTAAGTTTCACTATCAGTACTTTTGAGGTTGTTGTCAGAATGACTCCTCACCATGAGTCATTGTCAGTTATAACGACTCATGGTCTTTATCCATATCCACTGGAACTCCAACTTGTCAACTTTCAGGACTTTTCCTCTTATGCTCAGAAAAACTTACACTACAACTTATTGTCACTCAGAAGTAGTCAGCTTTCTAATTTGCTCCTAAATCCAGCCTTCTTACTGTTCACATAATGACTCTGGCTACGAGTCATTAGGTGACTAAATGACTCATTTCCCAGTCAACAGTTAGCTTTTTCTTGAGCTTTTTTATTCTTTTCTGATCCATTCCACTTCCAATCGAATTTACCTATAACATACAAAAGACACACATCATATCTAACAAAAGGCCGAAGTATTTGCATATTTTCACCATTTTAAGCATTAAAAGTACCATGAAACCATGGAACATCAACACACTCAAATTAGAACATTTGCGTGCCCTCATGCAATGAAAATAAGACACACAAACATAATGCTTAACCAGGAAGAACCTAAGATACCTACGACAGTCAATTTTATTTTCACTTTCAGAATCATCACCCCCTCCCACTTTTACTTTCCAAAACTAACTATGGAGATCCATGACACACAACAACATAGCACAAAGAATGCAGCTATGGAATTACATTAGTAACTGACAACTATGCATATATACAACCTACATTACCTAAACAAACAAGTAGTTAGCAACACAACCCATGCGCCCTCATATCAAAGAAGTCCCACTCACTTAGATAAATTATTCATGTTAATGCGGGGACGGTCACTAGACACTCGCACTCACTTTTGATACCTAATTTTTGCTCTCCATGACTAAAGTTAATCCTGAGTTTCTTTTATTCTTAATAAAATCACAAAAATTATTTCATCTGGATAAATGCACTCTAAAATATTTATTTGGTTTAATTTTATCATTTAAATGACAATTATATGTTTTTGTATTTACATATACGAGATAATTTAAAATTTGTTACCTAAATGAACTTTTTTATGAAAATTGAGCTTTTACTGAGATTACATTAAAAATTAATTTAAATGGATAAAGTTTTGGTTTAACTAAAATTTATTCCCAAAAAAGAATGATTTGGATAAATATGCATTTGATTATTAAATCAAGAAGCTCAGTATTAAAGAAATTATTAATTTGTATCGAGTTTCAATAAATTTAGCAAATCTATTAAATTTGACCATAATTGACAAATTGGCCATAATTGCAATACAATCTGCCAATTGATTTTTAATTTGGTCAAAATTAAATAAATTTGGCTAAATTTTAAATCTCAATTGGGGTTATATTTTAAATATCTCCAAAATCCCAAAAAAAAAAATGACCTAAATCTACCCATTGTAATTGAATTTCAAATTTGTTGTCCTTTTTTTCATTTTAAAATTCAAAATTTGTACTAGATTGTACAATTTTCCCTCAACCTCATCCCTTCTTTTTTCAAATTCAAAATTTTGTACTAAATTGTACAATTCCACCTCAACCTTATTCTTTTTTTATTTTTTAAATTCAAATTTTGAATTTCAAATTTGTACTAGATTGTACAATTACCCCTCAACCTCGTCCTTTTTCCATTTTTGAAAGTCAAAATTTATACTAAATTATACAATTCCACCTCACCTTATCCTCCAATAAACCTTTTTTTTAATTTTAAATTCCCAACCCTTAAACTCTTTTTCCCACATTGGTGAATGAAAAGGATTGAATCTCCATCCTTTACTATAAATACTACAACTATTTTGGTAGAAATCAAGTCTCAAAGGAGTGAAAAAAACTTTTGAACAAAGAGTTTAATTTTTTAGTAAAATTTTTCAAGCGGTAGTCTAATCGGGGTTCTCAAAAGATTGCTTTTCGATGGTGATCAAGATTTCGAAGAAATCTTAAAGTCTCATTCTACTGCTCTGAAAAAGGTAAACACTCCTTTCTCTTTTAGTTTTGTTATCATTTTCTTCTTTATCTCCTTCTTTGTAGCTTCGTAGTTGTAATTTTGTTTGCTGAAATTGCTTGTTGTGGATGGCCTTGAAGTCCAAAGGATGTGATGATATCAATATTATAATTATTTTAATGTTCATTGTGTAAAATGAGCTAATAGTAGTTGAATGTGTTTCTTTGACTTTCTTCTTTGATTATTATGACTAGATGGATAAAGTTTCGACCTTTATTTGATTAAAATATGTACTCATGTCTTTTTTTTAAATTCGTTATTGATGGATATGCTCGCTTTTAGCATGTAAAGTTGTTTTGTTTATGTCAAAAAAGAAAAGTCACTATTGTTTATTTCGCCTTAATAAATTAGATGGATAAATTTTTGACCTTTACTTGATTAAAATATGTACTCACGTCTTGTTTAAATTCGTTATTAAAGGATATGCTCTCTTTTAGCATGTAAAACTGTTTTCTTTATGCCAAAAGAGAATAGTCACTATTGTTTATTTTGCCTTAATAAATTATATGGATAATGTTTTGACCTTTGCTTGATTAAAATATGTACTCATGACTTGTTTAAATTTGTTATTGATGGATATGTTCGCTTATAGTAAGTAAATTTATTTTCTTTATGTCAAAAAAGAATAGTCACTATTGTTTGTTTTTCCTTAATAAATTAGATGGATAAAATTTCGATCTTTGCTTGATTAAAATATGTACTCATGCCTTGTTTAAATTTGTTATTAGTGGATATGTTTGCTTTTAACAAGTAAAGTTGTTTCCTTTGTGTCGAAAAAGAATAGTTACTATTGTTAAGGGTCTTGAAAATATTTCTCAATTTGAAGTAGTAAGTTACTTGTATCTAGAGATTTGGTATTATTTTTGAAAGGCATATCATAGTGTGCTATGTTTATGGCCTAGCGATTTTCAAACTCACTACTTAAGATCGAAGTTGACCACTTTGGCATGCACATGATAGTTGGCTCTTTCACATGCAAAAAATTATAATTTAAATGCTACTTTTAAGATCTAACTCCTTTATCGATCCTTATTTCTTTTGATTAAAGAATTATTTTTCTCCATGATTATACATCACGATTTAATGCTAAGTTCTTTTGATATATGTTTACAGCCATGATTTACTCATTTTTGTGGTCAAAACTATCTTTGATTTTCTCTTGTTTAAATTGAAAAGTTATTAGGGTTATAGATTTTATTAAGATGATCTAGAACTAAAATAGGAGTTGGCATAATTGGACACTTTTCTTCTAGAATTATTTTTTTTACTATATTTCCTATCTTGTCTTTGAATATAATTTCTCAAACATGTTTAATATATGTTATTTGCTTCACCTCACGTATTGATTTATTTCTGAAAGTATTTTTGTGCATTTATACGTCCCTTATACGTCCCATTATTTTTCACATACTACCATGAATTTTTCTTCAAATGTGTTGATTGACTCCAATTGGTATTGAAAAAGTGTTGTTACATTAGTATGTCTTGTATTTCATATTTGAGAGGTCACAAAAGATTTCCTCATCTTATGCTCATTCCTCTTTTCTTTCCTTGATCAAAACATGTCTTACACTATATCATATCATAGTATTTAGTGCAAATATATGTTAATCAATAGAAAATATTTGTCCAAATTTTAAGCGACTATACTTATGGGTCAATGCCTTTTTCAAGAATTAGTTGATTATATTGTGCTAGGTTCAATTTTTATAAGATTGTTTAATAGGTTAATTTCCTTTTCATTAGATAATTTGATTTATTTTTGATATCATAGTTTACTATTTCTTTATTCTTTAGAATGTTATCTTTTTTATCTCATCATTTATCTATTATGTGTAGGATTTTTGAATACATATTAATTCTTTTTATTTTATCCTTTTCTTTTCATGAATCTGTTTTGGAGTTCAAATGGACTCCTTTCCTCTTACATTTTGTAATGGGCCAATGAGGTCTACCTCTCTGAGTCAAGTTTGAAGTTTAAACCCAAAGTCGATTATATGGCGTATGAGTGCAAGAAGATAGAAGAAGAAGAAGAAGAAGAAGAAGAAGAAGAAGAAGGAGAAAAATTGGTCAAACATCATTGATGAGGTCACTAAGAGACATGTAAAGTCTCAATTTTTATTATTGTCTTATTCTTTATTTATTTATTTATCTATTTCCTCATTCAGTTGGGATTCGAAGCCAAAGTAGTAATTTAATACCAGGGAAGCAGATTTTGGGTCTCAAAGGTCCGAAAACTAGCTTAGGACAGGTTATGGGCCAAAAGCCCAAGTATTTAGATTAAGCCAGGTGAAGATGGGCCAAAAACCCAAATTAGCTTAGGAAGGGATTTATGAATTTGGGCCTATTGGCTTAAGTCATTTAGTCTCCCCCTTTTTCCATTATATGCTAATTGTTCTTAATTTTTTTAGACTTAGTAAAAAATCTCCGCTAAATCATCAAAATTTGTTTTGCACGAATCTTGAAGACAATTTTTTCCTTAATCGTTTTCTTTTCAAAAATCTATTTCTCTTCTTAAAGTTAGTCAAAAGTGTTATTTTCAAATAGTCCAGATAACTGCAAGTTAGCGAATACTCTTGGTGCCTTAACAACCTTTCAAGAGTATTAATAGAAACCACTTACTGAAATTTCTAAACTTAAAAGATTTATTCTGTTTTGAATCTTTTAACTAATATTTTTAGTTTTTTGTTGATATTTTCTCAAAAATCAAGTGGCGACTCAGTAACTTCTTAAATTATTTCAAACTTTTCTTTAAGGTTTTGAAATAGTTTAAAAAGTCAAAAATAGTACTTTCCAACCCTTTGAAATTGAAAAGGGGCCAAAACAGAATTGGCGACTATACTATGATTTTTACTAGGTTCTAACCAAATATTTGAATTAGCTATGTTGACTAACTATTGTAATGTTTGAGCTGTTTATGTGGTTATGTGTTTAAATTTTGTGAAATTAAGTTGTTGCATTTCATAGCATGCTACCCATTTGAAATATATAAATTATTTAGGGTTTTGTGGATGTCCCGGCCCCTATTGTTCAATTCAAAATAAAATGTTATGAATACGATGGTTTATTGGCACATTAGGCGTCTGATGGTTGTTCGTATTTCCAAACCCAAGTTGTCTACTTGGGAACCAAATCGAAGCCCATTTTAGACACCTAAGATAGAGCAAAACCAAAACCCTGTATAGGCATGAGCCTAGGATGACCCAATACCTAAGGGGGTATTGAGCCTATTAGAAAAACTACCTTACATATATTTGACGATGAGTCATAACAGATGATCATTCTTTATGTGTTAAATTGAAGAATATAATATCGGATTGTACGAACCATTGTCCCTTGGGTTTGAGGGATTTATTTAGATAGTTTTGTTAATCAAAATAAGGTCTTTATCGAAAGGATATGCGGACATTTCAAGAATTTCAAAGATCAAAGGGCTTCCAAGGAGGCTTAGTTTAGATTTGCTCCCTTACATGGGATTGATATCATGTATTTTTATTTTTCCTTATTTTTTATCCCTATTTAATTTATTAATGAAGTCTGTATAATATTTTGGGGGCAGTGGAACGTCTTACAAACCGCATATATATCCTCCAAATGTTAGGCTTACCTTTGTCTTAAAAGGTCACAAGTATGTTAGAACGGGTTAAAAAAATATTTATGTGCTAAAGTGTTTCATTATTTTGCTTTGACTATGTTTGCTTGATTTGTCTCATTACTTTAGTCAATTATCACAATTCATGAACTAACACTTTTACCTTTTGAGTGTTTTTTTTTTAAAGACAGACTGATTTATGTTGGTAATAAAACTTGCTCTCTTCACAAAGAGTAAAAGCAAAGTAATCATTGGCGCCATCAGTCGTGAAGAAGAATGAAGATTCCTCAAAGAAGCACTTTTGGCGTCCTTCTATCTTGTATTTTGAATTTACTGTTTTCATTTCTTGTAATCGTACTTTCTTTTTGTTATATCCTTGTAATCGCATTTTATGATCTGATTTCTTTGTAATATGAACTACGTTTGATTAGAATTTCCAAGAATGGAATATGTAGGTGGCCTATGTCGGCTTTGGTCAATTCTTTAGAAAATGTAAATTTCTATCTTATGGTGTAACTTCATTAGATATGATTCCTACTTCAATGGAATACGTGATCACCACACAGGTTCGATCATAGAAACTAGAGAAAAATTTTGAAAGGATCTCAAAATTTTATCAAGAGGGTCTTTCTCAAGATACCTGGAGATGACATTGAAGCATGTAACTGGGGCAAAAAATTTTGAGAATATCTCAAAAATTTCACAAGAACTTGACATTTGCTACAAAGTTAAACACCAGACGTTGCTAAAGCTGAGATCGAGGCATAGTTTTTCAGAAGTTCTCAAATTTCAAGCTATGTTACATCAGAAAGAACTCAAGTATTTTGCCTTCTAGATTAGGGAAAAATTTATGAGGAGATCTCAAAAATTCCATACTAATGATTTCATAAGTTACAAGGAAATTTGAGAGTTTCTATGTTATAAACTGAGACAGAATTTTTGAGGAGCATCCTCAAAAATTTCATAAAAACTGCACTTCAAGATTGCAAATCAATGGTCAACAAGGTGCATCAGGAGAGAAAGTCAATACCAACATAGTCAGTGCTCCTCAAAAATTTCACAAAACACTGCACTTCAAGATTGCAAATCAATGGTCAACAAGGTGCATCAGGAGAGAAAGTCAATACCAACATAGTCAGTCTGTCAAAACTAAGAATTTTTTCTTTGGATGCAGAAAAAGTGAAGTCACAATTTTGACAATGTTAAGTATGACAAAAGGCATTATCAAATCCACCATGCCCTGCCATGATAATCTAGACAACTTCTCTTTTTCATTTTCCTTTTAATTTATGTTTTTATTACCTTCTTATGATCTCTAACACTTTATTTGATTTCGTAGGAAAATGATCGAGCATAACAATTAAGATACGGGGATATCATTCAAAATACTATCTCCAAATTATTATGAGTCAAGCGACTTTTTCTTCTGTTACACTCTTGGCTTGTTACAATAAATTTTTAAGTTATTAATAAATGTTGACATTATGCAAGACCACCTCTAATAACTAACACAAACCAATCCTCACAAAGTTTGACGATTCAATCCACAAGCTCAGAATGTGCACAAGTCCTTTTGAGGATTTTTTATTCAAAGGATGAAGTTCGATAAATCAATTTTTATTTTTCTTACATATTAGGGTTTTATACCCTCCAAGAAACTTATTGGATATTCAGCCCATTTGAAGTGGCATATCTTATTATATTTGGGTCATCCACCCTTTCAAAAGGACATATTATTATATTTGGGTTTTTCATCCTTTAAGAGGATGCATTGGACCATCACTTTATTTGAGGCATCATATTATTATGTTATGGATCTTCACCTCCTTCAGAATGACATATTATCATGTTATGGGCCGTCAGCTTCTTCAGCATGACATATTGTATATGTTATGAAGTCACCTCCTTTAGAGTGATCTATTATTATGTTATGGATCATCACCTCTTTCAGAGTGACATATTATTGTATTATGGATCGTCACATCCTTCAAAGTGACATGTTATCATGTTATGGACCATCACCTCCTTTAGAGTGAAATATTACTATGTTATGGACTTTCACCTCCTTCAGTGTGACATATTATTTATGTTATGGACCGTTACCTTCTTTAGAGTGACCTATCATTATGTTATGGACTGTCACCTTCTTTATCGTGACATATTATTTATGTTATGTACCATCACCTTCTTTAGAGTGACTATCATTATATTATGGTCCTCCTCCAGAATGACATATTACTATGATATGGACCGTCGCCTCTTTCAGCGTGAAATATTATTTATATTATAGAGTCACCTCCTTCAGAGTGATCTATTATTATGTTATGGATAGTAACCTCCTTCAGAGTGACATATTATTATATTATGGACCATCACTTCCTTCAGAGTGACATGTTATTATGTTAAGGATTGTCACCTCTTTCAGAGTGACCGTTTTTATGTTATGGACTGTCAACTCCTTTTAGAGTGACATGTCATTATGTTATAACTGTCACCTCCTTCAGAGTTGGCATGTTATATGTTATGGATTGTCACCTCCTTCAACATAATATATTATGGATTGTGACCTCCTTCGGTGTGGCATACTAAAATAAGGTATGCACGATTACCCTTATATTGCATTTGATACTAATAAGTTTAGTGCAGGTGATTATGAGACTTGTTGGACCGTCACTCTATTCAAAGTGGCATGCTACATTTAAATTGGGTCGTTCGCCCTTCAATGATACATGTTGGACCATCACTCGGTTCAAAGTGGCATGTTACATTTAAAGTGGGTCATTCATTCTTCAATGAGATATGTTGGACCGTCACTCCATTCAAAGTGTCATGTTATATTTAAATTGGGTCGTATGCCCTTCAATGAGATATATTGGATGGTCACTCCATTCAAAGTAGCATGGCATGTTAAATTTAAATTTGGTCGTACGCCCTTCAATGAGATATGTTTAACTGTCACTCCATTCAAAGTGGCATGTTACATTTAAATTGGGTCATCCGTCTTTCAATAAGACACGTTGGATTGTCACTCCATTCAAAGTGCCATGTTATATTTAAATTGGGTCGTCCACCTTTAAATGAGACACCCTGGACTGTTACTCCATTCAAAGTGGTATATTACATTCAAAATGGGTCATTATCCTTTTAATGGGACACGTTGGATCGTTACTCCATTCAAAGTGTCATGTTACATTTAAATTGGGCCATCTGCCCTTCAATGAGACTCATTGGAATGTCACTCAAATCAAAGTGGCATATTACATTTAAAATAGGTCATCCGCCTTTCAACGAGACATGTTGGATAGTCACTCCATTCAAAGTGGCATATTACATTCAAAATAATTCTGGTACATGTTAGGTTGTCACCCCATTCAAAGTGGCATAACATTTTTAGAATAGATTATGCAAATTGGTGCATTAACTATCTCAGCACAGCATATTCAAAAAGGTTTGCACCAATTTACATTAGTGTAATGCTATATTTACAACTAATTATTTTGTTTGAGATATTGTCGAGAGCATCTGAAAGGATGAAATCTCAAATAAAAACCATAGGTATGAACAACTCCAAAAAGGACATAGCACAACATAGAATGTTTTCTTAGCAACAAAATGGGACATAGTCTTGAGAGAGATGTAAAACTCTTTGGACGCAAGCTAAAGGATGATTTCTACCACCATCGAACCACACCTATGTAAGAAGTCATGTGGGTACTTCGGATATTTTGGTTTCCGCTTCACTTTTGGGATATTTGTACACTTATACCAAGGGTAACCTTCTCGTTCCTTCAAATTTGAGTGATAGGACACCTAGAGCTGTGGAAATTATATCCGGGTAAATTCTTACCTATGGATGTAAAGAGCTTCACATTCATGGTTAAGAGGTTACAAGCCTTTTTTTTGCAACCCAATCAACTTATCCCTCATCCCAAACCAAAGATAGTCTAAAATAAAAGACTATCTTTTCTACCAATCGACTAGAATTACAAGAAATCTGATTCCCAGAGTCTCGAGGATATATATGTTGGGCTCTATATTGAAAACTTGATTGTATTCCAACCTCTCCCTAAATCCCCTTATTCCCTAGATTTTTGATTTTATTAAAAACTCAAAAACTAGAATAACTTGTGAATTTTTTTGAAAATCATGCTTAAGAATTAAGAGTTATGAACTACAAATGGCTTGAGTTTTCATGTAACCTGAGATATGTAGGAAACCTGATACCAGGGTCCGCTCATGACTCCGTAAGACTCGTATAAAAACCAATCTCTTTTAGAAATGAATTTGTGGTCGGACAAAAAATTAGGAGTGTCAAACTCCCTTTGCCCAGGGTTACTTGCATCCACCCTACCCAAAGGAAAGGGGTAGTTGTTGACACCAAATTTTTTCCCACCATGACTAAAGTTAATCCTGAGTTTCTTTAATTTTTAATAAAATCAAACATTTATTTCATCTGGATAAATGTGCTCTAAAATATTTATTTGGGTTAATTTTGTCATTTAAGTGAACATTATACGTTTTCATATTTTACATATACGAGATTGTATAAATTTTGTTACGGAAATGAACATTTTTATGAAAATTAGGCTATTATTGAGATTACATTAAAAGTTAATTTAAATGAATAAAGTCTTGGTTTAAATATAATTTATTCTCTAAAATAATTTATTTGGATAAATATGTATTTTATTTTAGTAAATCAAGAAGCTTGGGATTAAAGAAAGTATTAATTTATATTGAATTTCAATTAATTTATCCAATCTATTAGATTTGACCATAATTGAAATTAAATTGGTCATAATTGCAAAGCAATCCGCTAATTGATTTTCAATTTGGTCAAAATTAAATAAATTTGGCTAAATTTTAAATCAAGATTACATTAAAAATTAAATTAAACGGATAAAGTCTTGGTTTAAATATAATTTATTCTCAAACATAATTTATTTGGATAAATATGCATTTTATTTTGATAAATCAAGAAGCTCAGGATTAAAGGAAGTATTAATTTGTATTGAATTTCAATTAATTTAGCCAATATATTATATTTGACCATAATTGAAATTAAATTGGTCATAATTTTAATGCAATCCGCTAATTGATTTTCAATTTGGTCAAAATTAAATTAATTTGGATAAATTTTAAATCACAATTAGGGTTATATTTTAAATAACCCCAAAGTCTCAAAAAATGACCTAAATCTACCCATTCTAATTGAATTTCAAATTTGTACTAGATAGTTCAATTCCACCTCAACCTTGTCCTTTTTTCATTTTGAAATTCAAATATTTGTACTAGATTGTACAATTTCCCCTCAGCCTCGTCCTTTTTCCATTTTTAAAATTCAAAAATTTGTATTAGATTGTACAATTCCACCTCAACTTTATTTCCACTTCAACCTTATTCTTTTTTCATTTTTGAAATTCAAATTTTAAATTTCAAATTTGTACTAGATTGTATAATTCCCCCTCAACCTTGTCTTTTTTTCATTTTTGAAAGTTAAAATTTGTACTAAATTGTACAATTCCACCTCACCTTATCCTCCAACAAACCTTTTCCTCAATTTCAAGTCCCCAACCCCTAAACACTTTCTCCCACATTGGTGAATGAAAAGAATTGAATCTCCATTCTTTCCTATAAATACTACAATCATTTTGGTAGAAATCAAGTCTCAAATGAGTGGAAAAAAGTTTTGAGAAAAGTGTTAAATTTTTTAGTATAATTTTACAAGCGGTAGTCAAATCAGGATTCTCAAAAAATTGCTTTTCGGTGGTGATCAAGACTCCGAAGAAAACTTGAAATCTCATTTTGCTGCTCTGAAAAAGGTAAACACGCCTTTATCTTTTAGTTTTGTTATCATTTTCTTCTTCATCTCCTTCTTTGTAGCTTCGTAGTTGTAATTTTATTTGCTGAAATTATTTGTTGAAGATGGCTTTGAAGGCCGTAAGATGTTGTGATATCAATATTATGGCTATTTTTATGTTCATTATGTAAAATAAGCTAACAATTGTTGAAACACTTTGACTTTCTCATTTGATTATTATGACTAGATGGATAAAGTTTCGACCTTAATTGATTAAAATATGTTCTCATGTCTTGTTTAAATTCGTTATTGATGGATATGCTTGCTTTTAGCATGTAAAGTTGTTTTCTTTAGGTCAAAAAAGAATAGTCGCTATTTTTTATTTCGCCTTAATAAATTAGATGGATAAAGTTTTGACCTTTGCTTGATTAAAATATGTACTCATGTCATATTTAAATTCGTTATTGATAGATATGCTCGCTTTTAGCATGTAAAGTTGTTTTCTTTATGTCAAAAAATATTAATCACTATTGTTTGATTTGCCTTAATAAATTAGATGAATAAAGTTTCGACCTTTCCATGATTAAAATATGTGTTCATGTCTTGTTTAAATTCGTCATTGATGGATATGCTCGCTTTTAGCATGTACAGTTATTTTCTTTATGCCAAAAAAAAATAGTCACTATTGTTTATTTCGCCTTAATAAATTAGATGGATAAAGTTTTGACCTTTGCTTTATTAAAATATGTACTCATGTCTTATTTAAATTCGTTATTGATGCATATGTTCGCTTTTATCATGTAAAGTTGTTTGCTTTATGTCAAAAAAGAATAGTCACTATTGTTTTTTTTGCCTTAATAAATTAGAAGGAAAAAATTTTGATGTTTTTTTGATTAAAATACGTACTCATACCTTATTTAAATTTGTTATTAGTGGATATGTTTGCTTTTAGCATGTAAAGTTGTTTCCTTTATATCAGAAAAGAATAGTTACTATTGTTAAGGGTCTTGAAATTGTTTCTCAATTTGAAGTAGTTAGTTACTTGTATCTTGAGATTTGGTGTTATTTTTGAAAGGCATATCATATTGTGCTATGTTTATGGCCTAGAGATTTGCAAAATCACAGCTTAAGGTTGAAGTTGACCACTTTGGCTTACACATGATTGTTGGCTCATTCACATGCAAAAAATTATAATCTAAGTGCTACTTTTAAAATATGACTCCTTTATAGATCCTTAATTCTTTTGATTAAAGAGTTATTTTTCTTTATGATTATATGCCATAATTTAATGCTGAGTTCTTTTGATATATGTTTACAGTCATGATTTACTCATTTTCGTGATCAAAACTGTCTTTGATTTTCTCTTATTTAGATTGAAAAGTTATTAGGGTTATAGATTTTATTGAAACGGAGTAGAACTAAAATAGGAGTTGGCATAATTGGACACTTTTCTCCTAGAATTAATCTTTTATTATTTTTCCTACCTTGGCTTTAAATATAATTTCTCTAACATATTTAATATATGTTATTTGCTTCACCTCACTTATTGATTTATTTTTTAAAGTATTTTTGTGCATTTAGACGTCCTATTGTTATTCACATACTACCATGAATTTTTCTTCAAATGTGTTGATTGACTCCATTTGTTATTGAAAAAGTGTTGTTGCATTAGTATGTCTTGTATTTCATATTTGAGTGGTCATAGAAGATTTTCTTATTTTATGCTCATTCCTATTTTTTTCCTTGATCAAAAAATATATTAGACTATATCATATTATAGTATTTGGTGCAAATATGTGTTAAAATATAGAAAATATTTGTCCAAATTTTTAGTGACTATACTTGTGGGTCAATGTCTTCTTTTCAAGAATTAGTTGATTATATTGTGCTAGGTTCGATTTTTGTAAGATTGTAGGTTAATTTCATTTTCATTGGATAATTTGATTTGTTTTTTATATCATTATTTATTATTTTTATGCTTGAGAATTCTATCTTTTTCATCTCGTCATTTATCTATTACGTGTAGAATTTTTGAATACATATTAATTCTTTTTCTTTCATCCTTTTCTTTGGATGAATCTATTTGGAGTCCAAATGAACTTCTTTCCTCTTGCATTTCTATAATACCCCACATATTTCTAAGCAAGGAAGTGGATAAGTATTCCTACGTATGAAATCTTCTATCCTGTGATTCATACTTGATTACATGACTTACAATAAATATCCTAGTGATAGGATAGCTTATGATTCATTAAGCATGTTCATATGAGTCATATGGTATTTTGGCCTATTTAGACCCACCAAATTGTATAGAATCGAATTAGCTTTTCAACGATACCAATTTCGCCTTAATCTAATACTCAAGGGAAAAGTTATGCCCATTTTCGTGAGAGACAGTAAGGATAGGCGATTGGTTAGGCGCCGCCCAACCCAAACATAGGCCATTGGTTAGGCGCCGCCCAACCTAGCTTAGGCAATCACTTGGGCACCACCTAAGTCAGTTCCAGGTGCCAAAGACACTCCTTTTTGAGTTAT
This sequence comes from Capsicum annuum, assembly GCF_002878395.1. NCBI lineage: Eukaryota > Viridiplantae > Streptophyta > Magnoliopsida > Solanales > Solanaceae > Capsicum > Capsicum annuum. The sequence goes on along the minus strand of NW_025833151.1, from coordinate 1,178,122 downwards.
TTTAAGGGTAATTAAGTCTGTTAACACTCCTTACACGTTCCTAAACTTAACCCTATGAAATATATAGCTTCTAAACATATTACAACCCTATTATCGTCTCAAAGCTCATCATCCAAGAGTACTAAAAGAGAAAAACAACTAGGGTTGCGTAACTAAGCTTGAAGATTCGATTTCAAGGAAATTCCTTCGTCAATCATCAAGAATCTTCCTTATAAGGTATGTGTGAGTTGATTTATGGATCCCTTTCATCCATAAAGCTCAAAAACTCTCTTTTTCACTACAAAGTATGATTTTTATATTGTTGGGTGTTGATGATCATGTTGTTGATATTGGGTGATTCCCAAGATGGAATTTTTATATGTTTTTTTGAATTTTATGATATCATATGAGTTGGAAACATGTAAATTTGGTTGTTCATGATGTAGAATTTGTGATTTCACCTATGCTTAAGATGTGCATGTAAGGTGTTTGATAAAATGCCTAAGAAACTAGAAATCATGCAATATAGCTAAATTGTGACTAAGTGAAGGATTTATGATATGCGCTTACGTTCCAATGACTTCTATGTTGATAATGTGCCTTGTAAATGTTGTTGGAATACTCATGAACTATTCTTATAAGATTATGCTATGTTTACTTGCAAATCCTGCTTATGAACAAGATGTATTATAACCATGCAATCCACATAAACTTCCATGCTATTGGTATGTGTTGCCAATATGATTATGCAATAAACATGATATTAAGATTGTGCAAGTACTTCCATGTGATATGAAATCCTTTCCATGCAATACATTATTGATAACCATGCTTAGTATGAGATCCCTACTTATGATATTATAAATTATGGACTCTACTCTTATGATCAAGTCAGTCATGTGTGTCAGTTTCCTTCCATCGAGTCCTGAGGGTACTTGTACCTGAAAACTATAGTTGTGTGCCTAGAGCCATGTCATGTTTCACGATATCCGAACTCAAGCTATGATTCCATAGACTTTAGTCAGTCATGTGACTCAGGAAAACCTCATGATCTTAGTTAGTTGTCAGATATCAGTTACATTCCACCAGTCAACGGAATTCAGTAAGATTAAGTCATGCACAGTCAGTTATTCATGTCCAGTCCCTCTAGATGGGAGTAGAGGTTAGCACTAAGTGAACCCAAGGATGGGAACTCACCTGCCAGTTTAAGGTATGATTCTTAGTAGTCATTCTTGTGTTCCAGAACTATGTAGCCAGCGTAGATTGAGACATCTTAACCCGTCAGATTAGGGTTGATAAGGTGGCTTAACCCGTCAGTTTAGGGTTCCCACCATTCTCATTGACTACCCGCCAGATAAGGGTCACTCACAGGCTGTCCTTACCCGTGGCACGGTATTAACACCCCTCCAGTCGGGGCAGAGATTGGACCCCAGCTTAGCTATAACAACATACATGGGGCATGTCGGTTAAACACTACTTCCCACAGTTTCAGTATCAGTCTCAGTAAAAAAACTTAGGGCGTTCTTCAGATTTTATTATATACAGGATTGTCAAATACAGTCACCCATGTTATCAGTTTCAGTATCAGTCATGACAATTATCAGTAAACCATGTATTAGCTTACAGGTCATGCTATCCCGTATTCACGGTCCCAGTTTCTATATATGTGTGTTTGCACTCCCACGTTCATATTAGTCAGTCAGTGTTGTTCATGCATGAAACCATTTATGTTCAGCCTACCTTCCTCGTATACTCAGTACTCCAGTTGTACTGATGCATTTGTGCTATGGTGCTTTCTTTTCATGTTACACCATAGGTTCCGAGACACGAGCTCTAGCCCAGCAGTAGCGGTAGTATTCCAGTCGCAGAGACACAGTGAGTCCTCATTGATTCGAGGATAGTATGATTTGATTCATTTATTTATTTCTTCAGTTCAGTTTTACGGAGTTAGTTGGAGACATGTTTCTTCTACTCCTTATTCAGATAGTTTAGAGGCTTTTAGATTTATGTTCAGATTTATGTTCAGATTGAGTTGTTTTGGGTATTTTCACCCACATGATTATATTCAGTTAAACCTTATGGCCTTACAGTTCAATGTATTCTGCATTATTATATCATGATTTGTAGTATACAGGTACAGATATCAGTCATGAGTTAGGTTGTGGTTCCTCGGGGTCATGAGCACTGTGTAGCACTCTGGTTCAGCGAATCGGGGTGTTACAAACTTGGTATCAGAGCCTAAGGTTCAATAGAGTCGTACGAAATCTGAAAGCCGCATCTAGTAGTCTTGTACATGGGTATGTTGCGCGCCACATTTATGTGCGGGAGGCTATAAGATGTTTTAGGAACAGTCCCCTTTCTTCATTATTCATGTCATGCTACTGAGAATAATCACAAGTTAAACTCTCAGTCTAATCCATTCTTCTCTTATTCTAGACCATGGCCCCAAAAAAAAAGAAACAAGCCAGCTCCTCAGCCCAAAGATCCTTTGGGCGAACATATTTCCCATGCGGAGTTTAGAGTTGTATTTACCACACTTGCTCAGTCCATGGCTTCACAGACTGAATAGCCACCAGTCATTTCGGCCAATCCATTGGCCAATCCCAAAGAAGCTAGGGTTTGGGACTTCACCCGGATAAACCCTCTATCTTTTCATGGGTCTAAGTCTGATGAGGACCCTCAGGAGTTCATTGACCAAGTCCAGAAAGTCATTGACATCATGGGTGTTACTTCTATTGAGAGTGTTGAGTTAGCCGCCTACCAGTTATAGGCTGTTGCTCATGATTGTTACAAATAGTAGAAGTCTGAGAGGTTAGATGATACAGGCCCTATCAAGTGGGAGGAATTTATCACAGCCTTCTTGGACAGATTCTTTCCCCAAGAACTGAGGAAAGCCAAAGTTCTTGAGTTCATCAACCTCAGGCATGGGAATATGACGGTTAGGGAGTATTTTCTCAGATTTACTCAGCTAGCCAGGTATGCTCCTCATGTGGTTGCAGACAATAGAGCTAAGATGAGAAAGTTTGTGTCAGGGGTCAACGATAGCATGGTAAATGAGTGTAGGTCTGCGATGCTAATTGGTGATATGACCTTAGCCAGACTCATGACCCATACCCATCAAGTAGAAGAGCAGAAGTTTAAGACTAGGGAGAGGCAGAACAAGAGAGCAAGGTCAGGTAATTTCAACTTTGCTCACCCCAAGTCAGATGGAGGAAACCGTTCATAGATTTGCTCCAAGTCAGCCGTTCCAGCTCCTTCCTCGTCTAGCGCTCTAGTGCCAAAGTGTAGAGACGGTAATAGAGACAAAGTGCCAGGCTCTAAATCTCAGGGCAGTGTTAGTAGTGCTAGAACGAATCCCCTTTGTCAGACTTGTGGTAAGAACTACAAGGGTATTTACAGAGCTGGTAGTGATGTCTGTTTTGGTTGTGGCAAGCTAGGCCACAAGATTAGGGAGTGTCTGCAGTCAAGTCTTCAGGTTCAGCAAAATCATTCTATAGCTCAGTCCAGTCGCCCGAACTAGTAGGGTGCCATTTCCAGTGCTACCAGTGGGCAACGCCCAAATAAACTCTATGCACTTCAGTCTCGGTAGGATCAGGAAAATTCTCCTAATGTCGTTACTCAAACGTTACAGATTTTCCATGTTCATATTTATGCTTTGCTAGACCCAGGTGCATCTTTGTCTTTTGTTACTCCATACATAGCAGGCAATTTCGGAATCAATCCCGAAATCCTAGAAGATCCCTTCTTAATCTCTACTCCAGTGGGTAAAACCATCATAGCCCGGCTGGTATACAGGAACTGCCCGGTTATAATATCTCAAAAATCCACGTCAGAAGATTTAGTGGAGTTAGAGATGACTGATTTTGATGTCATTCTCGGCATGGATTGACTTCATTCCTGCTATGCCACAGTCGACTGCAGAAATAGGATAGTTCAGTTTTAGTTCTTGAATGAGCCCGTCCTAGAGTAAAAGGATAGCATTTCAGCGTTCAGGGGTCAACTTGTTTCCTACCTTCGGGCAAGGAAAATGATTTCTAAGGGGTATGTGTGTCATCTCGTGCATGTTAAAGATTCCAGTTCTGAATATCCCAGCCTCGAAACAGTCCCTATTGTTAATGAATACTCAGATGTCTTTCCCAAAAATCTTCTAGGCATTTCTCCCGAAAGGGAAATAGACTTGGGCATAGACCTTCTTCTGGATACTTAACCTATTTCTATTCCGCCATACAGAATGGCACCAGCAGAACTCAAAGAACTGAAAGATCAATTGAAGGACATCTTAGATAAGGGATTCATCAGACCCAGTATTTCCCCATAGGGTGCGCCAGTATTATTTGTGTGCAAGAAAGATGGTTCTCTCAGGATGTGTATTGATTACAGTCAACTCAACAAGGTCATGGTCAAGAACAGATATCCTCTTCCCAAGATTGATGATATATTCGACCAACTTCAAGGTGCCAGTTACTTCTCCAAGATAGACCTCAGATCAGGCTATCATCCGCTTAGAGTTAGAGAATGTGACATTTCAAAGACAGCTTTTTGTACTCGGTATGGTCACTTTGAATTTTTGGTCATGTCATTTGGTCTTACCAATGCCCCTACAGCTTTTATGGATTTAATGAACCGTGTGTTCAAGAAGTACTTGGACATGTTTGTCATTGTCTTCATAGATGATATTCTGGTATATTCTCGCACAGAGCATGATCATGCAGACTATCTCAGGATTGTTCTTCAAACTCTCAGGGATCAACAATTATTCGCTATGTTCACCAAGTGTGAATTTTGGCTACGATCAGTAGCATTTCTTTGTCATATAATTTCTGGTGATGGAATTAGAGTAGATCCTCAGAAAACTGGGGCAGTAAGAAACTGGCCCAGACCCGTATCTCCATCAGATATTAGGAGTTTCTTGGGTTTGGCTGGCTATTACAGACGATTTTTTGAGGGATTTTCTTCTATTGCATCTCCCATGTCCAGATTGACTCAGAAGAAGATTAAGTTTCAGTGGTCAGAATCATGCAAGAAGAGCTTTCAAGAGTTGAAGACTCGACTCACCTCCACTTCAGTTCTAGCTATTCTAAATGGTTCATATAGTTTTGTAGTCTATTATGATGCATCCAGAGTAGGTTTAGGTTGTGTCCTCATGCAGCGTGGTAAGGTCATAGCCTATGCCTCCAGACAGTTAAAGCCACATGAGAAGAATTATCCTACTCATGATCTTGAGTTAGCAGCGGTAGATTTTGCCTTGAAGATTTGGAGGCATTATCTCTACGGAGTTCATGTAGATGTCTTCACAGACCATAAAAGCCTCCAGTATGTCTTTTCCCATAAAGATCTCAATCTTCGCCGGAGAAGGTGGTTAGAGCTCTTGAAAGATTATGACATAAGTTTTCTTTATCATCTGGTAAAGGCCAATGCTGTGGCCGATGCTCTCAGTCGACTCTCATGGGTAGTATTTCTCACGTTGAGTATAGTAAGAAAAAGATGGCTCAGGAGATCCACTAGCTTGCCGGACTAGGCGTTCGCTTAGTCGATTCTTCAGAGAGTGGTATATGTGTTCATAATAGTTCAGAGTCATCTTTAGTTTTTAAGGTGAAAAAGAAACAAGACAGGGATCCTAGCCTTGTCAAGCTCAAAGAGTTAGTTCAAAATCAGAAAGTCGAGGTTTTCTCCCAAGGGGGAGATAGTGTTCTTCATTGTCAGGGCCGTCTATGTGTTCCAGGTGTAGATGAATTGAGGCAGCGAATACTTGCAGAAGCACATGGTGCGCGATACTCTATTCATCCAGGGGCTACTAAGATGTACCGCGAAATGTGGGAGATTTATTGGTGGAGTGGGATGAAGAGAGATATTGCAGAGTTTGTGGCTAAGTGCTCTACATGTTAGCAGGTTAAGATAGAGCATCAAAAACCTAGTGGTTTTATGTAAGAGTTCACCATTCCTACTTGGAAGTGGGAAGAAGTTAACATGGACTTCGTGACGGGTTTACTTAGAACTCGTCATCAGCATGATTCAGTCTGGGTCATTATAGATAGAATAACCAAGTCAACTGATTTCCTTCCTGTTCGTACTTCTTATTCCGCCGAGTATTATGTCAAACTCTATATCAGGGAGTTGGTCAGATTACATGGTGTTCCACTATCTATCATCTCAGACAGAGGTACCCAGTTCACTTCTCACTTTTGGAAAGCATTCCAAAAGGGTCTTGGTACCCAAGTCCATCTCAGCACAACATTTCATCCTTAGACAGATGGTCAAGTAGAGAGGACCATTCATACTCTTAAAGATATGCTAAGGGCATGTGCAATTGACTTCAAGGGAAGTTGGGATGAACACTTGTCTTTGATTGAGTTTGCATACAATAATAGCTATCATTCTAGTATTTAAATGGCTCCATTCGAAGCTCTCTATGGTAGGAGATGTAGATCTTTGCTTGGTTGGTTTGAAGTTAGTGAGGACTCAATCATAGTCCTGACTTAGTATTCAATGCCTTGGAGAAAGTTCAGTTGATCAGAGAGAGACTCCGGGCTACTCAGAGCCGACAGAAGTCCTATGCAGATATTCGTAGAAAGGATCTCGAGTTCGAGGTCAATGACTATGTCTACCTTAAGATCTCTCCCATGAAAGGAGTGAAGAGGTTCGGCAAGAAAAAAAAACTCAGTCCCCGGTATGTCGGTCCCTTCAGAATTCTTTAGCCCTTTGGCAAGGTAGCTTATGAGCTTGAGTTGCCTTCAGATCTATCCTCAGTCCATCCATTCTTCCATGTCTCTTTGCTAAAGTAGTGCATAGGTGACCCAGCAGTTGTTGTCCCTATTCAAAGCATCGACATTCAGAATAGCCTCTCCTATGAAGAGATTCCATTCTAAATCTTAGATTATCAGACTCGTAGATTGAGGAACAAAGAAGTCCCTCTAGTCAAGGTTTTTTGGTAAAATCAGTCTCATGAGGGAGCTACTTGGGAAGCAGAAGCAGATATGCGTACCAAGTATCCTCACCTTTTCCCCACCAATTCAGATCAAGCTCAAGGTAACAGTTCTCTTTAATCTTATTCAGTTTCACGTTCATGTTTCCAGTATAAACTTGGTACCTATTAACCATTTCATACTCAGTCATTCATTTATGTGTCAGTTGTCCGTGCATCAGATATGCACGAGTTCAGTATGTTTAGCATGTCATTCATGAGATCAAGTTTTAGTTCTTCATGTTCAGTTTAGGTTCTATTGTCTTGTATCCCTTCTCAGTAAATTCTCATTCGAGGACGAATGTTCCCAAAGGGGAGATATTGTAATACCCCGCATGTTTCTAAGGTCGGAAGTGAATAAGTATCCTACATATGAAATCTCCTATCCTGTGATTCATACTTGAGTACATGACTTACAATGAATATCCTAGTGATAGGATAGCTTATGATGCATTAAGCATGTTCATATGAGTCACTTAAGGTAATACAAGATAAGAGTTTTTAAATCCATCAAGTTTTAATGTTTGATTTTGCAAAGTTCATCTTTGAATGAGTATAACTCGATGTTAATGTGGTATTTTGGCTGATTTAGAACCACCAAATTGTACAGAATTAAATTAGCTTACCAATGATACCAATTTTGCCTTAATCCAATACCCGAGCAAAAAGTTATGCCCATTTTTGTGAGAGACAGTAAGGATAGGCGATTGGTTAGACGCCGCCCAACCCAAACATAGGCGATTGGTTAGGCGCCACCCAACCTAGCTTAGGCAATCACTTGGGCGCTGCCTAAGTTCCAGGTGCCAAAAACACTCCGTTTTGAGTTATTTTAAGGGTAATTAAGTCTTTTAACACTCCTTACACGTCCCTAAACTTAAACCTACGAAATATATAGTTTTTAAACATATTATAACCCTATTATCATCTAAAAGATCATCATCCAAGAATACTAAAAGAGAAAAATAACTAGGGTTGCCTACCTAAGCTTGAAGATCTGATTTCAAGGAAATTCCTCCGTCAATCATCAAGAATCTTCCTTTTAAGGTATGCGTGAGTTGATTTATGGATTCCTTTCATCCATAAAGCTCAAAAACCCTTTTTTTCATTTTAAAGTATGATTTCTATATTGTTCGGTATTGATGATCATGTTGTTGATATTGGGTGATTCCCCAGATGGAATCTTTATATGTTTTTTTGAATTTTATGATATCATATGAGTTGGAAACATGTAAATTTGGTTGTTCATGATGTAGAATTTGATGATTTCACCTATGCTTAAGATGTGCATGTAAGGTGTTTGATAAAATACCTAAGAAACTAGAAATCATACGATATAGCTAAATTGTGACTAAGTGAAGGATTCATGATATGCCCTTACGTTCCAATGACTTCTATGTTGATAATGTACCTTGTAAATGTTGTTGGAATACTCATGAACTATTCTTATGAGATTATGGTATGTTTACTTGCAAATCCTACTTATGAACAAGATGCATGATAACCATGCAATCCACATGAACTTCTATGCTATTGGTATGTGTTGCCAATATGATTATGCAATGAACATGATATTAAGATTGTGCAAGTACTTCCATGTGATATGAAATCCTTTCCATGCAATACATTGTTGATAACCATGCTTAGTATGAGATACCTACTTATGATATTATAAATTATGGACTCTACTCTTATGATCAAGTCAGTCATGTGTGTCAGTTTTCTTCCATCGAGTCCTGGGGGTACTTGTACCCGAAAACTATAGTTGTGTGCCTAGAGCCATGTCATGTTTCACGATATCCGAACTCAAGCTATGATTCCATAGACTTCAGTCAGTCATGTGACTCAGGAAAACCTCATGATCTTAGTCAGTTGTCAGATATCAGTAACATTCCGCCAGTCAGCGGAATTCAGTAAGATTAAGTCATGCACAATCAGTTATTCATGTCCAGTCCCTCCAGATGGGAGTAGAGGTTAGCACCGAGTGAACCCAAGGATGGGAACTCACCCGCCAGTTCAGGGTATGATTCTTAGTAGTCATTCTTGTGTTCTAGAACTACGTAGCCAGCGTAGGTTGAGACATCTTAACCCATCAGATTAGGGTTGATAAGGTGGTTTAACCTATCAGGTTAGGGTTCCCACCATTCTCATTAACTACCCGCCAGATAAAGGTCACTCACCGGCTGTCCTTACCCATGGCACGGTATTGACACCCCTCCAGTCGGGGTAGAGATTGGACCCCAGCTTAGCCATAATGGCATACATAGGGCATGTCGGTTAAATACTACTTCCCACAGTTTCAGTATCAGTCTCAGTAAAAGAACGCAGGGCGTTCTTCAGATTTTATTATATACAGGACTGTCAGATACAGTCATCCATATTATCAATTTTAGTATCGGTCATAACAGTTATCAGTAAACCATGTATTAGCTTACAGGTCATGCTATCACGTACTCACGGTCCCAGTTTTTATATATGTGTGTTTGTACTCCCACGTTCATATTAGTCAGTCAGTGTTGTTCATGCATGAAACCCTTTATGTTCAGCCTACCTTCCTCGAATACTCAGTACTCCAGTTGTACTAACGCATGTGCGCTATGGTGCTTTTTTTATGTTACACCATAGGTTTTGAGACACGAGCTATAGCCCAGCAGTAGCGGAAGCATTACAATCACAGAGACACAGTGAGTCCTCATTGATTCGAGGACAGTATGATTTGATTCATTTATTTATTTCTTCAGTTCAGTTTTACAAAGTTAGTTGGAGACATGTTTCTTCTACTCCTTATTCAGATAGTTTAGAGGCTTTCAGATTTATGTTCAGATTTACGTTCAGCTTGAGTTGTTTTGGGTATTTTCACCCACATGATTGTATTCAGTTGAACCTTATGGCCATACAGTTCTATGTATTCCGCATTATTATATTGTGATTTGTAGTATATAGGTACAGATATCAGTCATGGGTTAGCTTGTAGTCCCTCGGGGTCATGAGCACCGTGTAGCATTCTGGTTCAGCGAATCAGGGTGTTACAATTTCATAATGGGACAATGAGGTCCACCTCTCTGAGTCAAGCCAAAGTTTAAACTCAAAGTCGATTATCTGGTATAGGGGTGCAAGAAGATAGAAGAAGAAGCAGAAGAAAAATGGGTTAAAATCATTGATGAGGTCACTAAGAGACATGAAAAGTCTCAATTTTTATTATTGTCTCCTTCTTTATTTATCAATTTGTTCATTCATTTGGGACTCCAGGCCAAAGTTGTAATTTATACAAGTGAAGCAGATTTTGGGCCTCCAAGGTCCGAAAACTAGCTTAGGACAGGTTATGAGCCAAAAGCCAAAGTTTTTAGATTAGGACAGGTGATGATGGGCCAAAAGCCCAAATTAGCTTCGGACAAGATTTATAGATTTGAGCCTAATGGATTAAGTAATTTAGTATCCCTCTTTCCCCATTATATACTAATTGTTCTTAGTTTTCTTAGACTTAGTAAAAAATCCACGCTAAGTAGTCAAAATTTGTTTTGCACAAATCTTGAAGATAATTTTTTCCTTAATCGTTTTCTATTCATAAATCAATTTCACTTTTTAAATTTAGTCAAAAAATTTATTTTCAAATAGTCTGGATAACCGCAAGTTAGCAGATACTCTTGGTGCCTTAACAACCTTCCAAGGGTATTAATAGGAACCACTTACCCGAAATTTCTAAACTTGAAATATTTTTTCTATTTTGAATCTTTGAAGTAATATTTTTAGTTTTTCTTGATATTTTCTCAAAAATTAAGTGGCAACTCTACAATTTCTTGACTTATTTCAAACTTTTCTTTAAGGTTTCAAAAAAGTTTAAAAGGTCAAAAATAATGTTTTTCAACCCTTCGAAATCGAAAAAGGCCAAAACACTCCCAAAGAAGTTCCACAATGTGTACAGAATACCATAGGTTTTCCCTTATTTTCTTTACCTTAATTTTCAAACAGTCGAGTTAGGATCACTATAGGAATTAACTTGGCTTGTGACGTAGGCTTGAGGGCTGTTATGATAGATATGGATTTTAGTGACTATGCTTCATTGGCACTACAATTACATTTTGGGGTCTACCTCTTAACCAACTTTCTTTTATTTCACCCTTATTTCTCCCTTTTTATTCTTTTATTTTCATTCAGGTTAGTGTGATTTCTTTTATTTTTTTCTTTTAATTTTTCTACGTTTCTGTTCTTTTTGCTTTTCTTCTCTCTTTACTTTTACCACACCCCTCCCTACTTTTTTTACTCTTATTTACACTACTTCTTCATACCCACCTTAAATCACTCACCCCTATGATAGCCAACCTCAACTTAAATAATTTTCCTGAGTTGAAGGGCAAAATGTCCAAGGAATACCAGGGCCAAAAGAGGTTCATTGTGAAAAAATGGGAAGGTAAGTCGTGTAAACAAGAAAATAGGTCTTTAAGGCTCAAAATTGGGATCAAGGATTTCTAATTCACATTTTGGAAAGTCATTTTAGCCTACAAGTGGACTACGTTTAAGAATGACTTATGACTCTTTCCTAACCGACTATCCTACAACCTAGGAAAGACTAACTGGTAAGTTCTTGATTCATACACAACGGTAACTAAACAGTATCTCACACACATGGAATAGGATTACATCACACGCTACTGTCTATTTGGTTCATGCAAATGTTAGTTGTGGTTTTCATGTTTCTAATCCTAATGTCATAGCGAGATTCACAATGGTCACTTACATATCCACATCACACATAGTTCAAAATATTTTTTGGAGGGGTATTATTATTTTCAAACAAAAGTCATTTAAGTACAATCAAACAAAACATATCAACTGCCTTAGGTACTCATTTTCTCCTAGTTAAACAAAATACACAAAATAAAACACAAGTCATTTAAATACAATCAAATAAAACATATCAACTACATTAGGTACTAATTTTCTCGCAATCAAATAAAAAACACAAAACAACATAGAAAAAACACAATACAAAAAATTTGTATTCTATATATGCCAATTCTACAACCATACCATTGCCGACAGAAAAAAAAGCACGGCAACAAAAATTTGCGGTGGCTATAGTACACCCCTACCCCCAACTAAATAATTTATGCACTATCCCCAGTGAATGACTATAATATAAAAAGAGGGGGAAAAGACATACTTAGGTGCTCTAGGTGCTAGCTTATAAAGTCGCAGTTTGGGGACCTCAAAATGGCCCCCACTCTCATCATAGTAGTCCCGATGGTTCTCAAGATGCTCAAGTCAGTAGTGGAACTGATGATGGTCGATGCACTCAATGGTACCCTATGTTGGGAGTGGTGCTCCTACTCAAATCAATTACATCCATAGTTGTCTCATCAACAACTCAAAAGCTATCGCCTTTTATTACAACCTCACGGACCCGCTTTTGGCGATCCTTCTCATCCTAAACATTAGTTGCCTTTTCAGCCTCCATATCTTATCTTTTTATCAACTTTAGTAGTAGTGTCTGTCCTACCAACTCCCCATATATCGGGCACACCCTCCTCTATAATCTCCTCGATGGTGGGCATCAAAGGGAAGGGTCTGGCATGCATATCCTTAATGGTAGCCCAGAGTACAGCCAGTTCCTCGTGTATGTCCACCAAGTATGGGGGCTAAATATCTACCAGCTTTTGGATGATTCACCTCTCAAACCTATCAAACTGGGTCTGCATGCCTTGTATTTTTGTTTGGATCTCTCTCTTCACCCATGGCTGAACCCCATCTTATATGTTTTTTCATTTTTTTCAATTGTGTTGAACCTTTTAAGCACCTTATACAAGAATGTATGTGGGACTAAAGCATAATAGTCAATCTCAGCTATATTGGTCGATAACTGAAACTCTGACCCATGTAGAGCTCTGGAAATAGTCTGTGCAGATATGTTCATCTAACCACCTCTAATCATTACAGTCATTAAGAGGATCGTCCCTGTGGATACAACCTCTTAAGCTCCATCTGATAAGGTGTATAAAACTCTCATACTAATATTAGACTGCACTGGCTTGGAGCTCTAGTCATCTACTCAAACTGGTACTATCTGAACCGAGCATTGAAGTCAGGCATCTCAGACATGTCTATAGTGATTCCCTAGTCACGTAACAAGTCCTCCTAAAAATTCATTATGTTAGACAACGACTCATCACCAGCACTCATTTCCTGACTAGAAACATTTCCTCAGTTCCTTGCCCTTCTCAGTCACCATGAGTCATATGCTGAGACAATGAATTATGGTGTGAGTTATTATGTCAACAGAACCCACAATCCTCTCTAACCCATTTTACCAATGGATACGAATCACGTAACGGCTTGTAAGGTGACCCTATAAGTCGTTATGAGTCTCGTATCTACTGTAACATTTATATTTAGAGTAGTTGGTATTGACCCTCACATACCCAATGGGTACTCAAATTTCCCCATGGTTTTAAACAATTTTAACGCAAGCATAATTCATCCCACAACTAACTTTTTACACACATTCTAATTTATTCCCATTTTTGTTCATATTCTTCATGTTTCTCAAGAACAAAGTGGGTTTTCAACTTATGAACATAAATATGAACCTAGAATACAAGCATCATATACTATATTGCACATCAAGTTTAAGAGATATAAAATGTAAAGTATAAACTTACTTGAATAACGTACTTGGATACTTTAAAATTTGTCAATTTTTTTCCCTAGTTCTTGAGAAGGAAGACCTTGGGAGAATTTTGTGAGTGTTATGATTTGGGGATGACTTATGTGTGCACTTAAATGTTAATGGAACGGTTCTTGGGGAATGGAGGGAGTCACATTGATTAAAAAATGGAAAATGAATCATTTTAGGATTCAATGTTCCTTTTTATTTATGGAAATCGAACTGGGTCGACCCATTGGGCCCGTAATATCGGGTCTAACAATGAGTCAACCTAACAACTTGTGATGCTACATAATGAGTTGTAGCCTTCCTCTGTTGTGACTGGAACCTTACCTAGGTCTCTAGTCATAATGACTCAGGGTGATGGTCATTGCCACTGACAATGACTCATTTTAAAAGTCGTTATGACTCCAAATAATAATTACCTGAGAGTGGCCTGACTCCATCTTCCTATGACTCTTTCAATGAGTTATTATGAGGCACAACGACCTATAAGGTTAGTCATTAGGACCTAGCACCAGAAAATTATCTGGTCTTTTTCTGTAATCTCTAGCCCATTACACTGAACATATAAGTTAACCAATAATGTAATAAGAAAAAATCATGGATTGGCTCCCACGCAGCACTTGATTTAATGTCGTGGCATGATGTGGCTAAGTTGGATACTTAGACATCACCAACCAACCCATGGGTTGCCTCCCATACAGTGCCTAAATTAACGTCGCGGTATGACACAATTGCCTTGGTTACTCAAACTCCAACAAGGTCCATATCAATGCATACTCAAACTCCAACAAGGTCCATATCAATGCATACTCAAACTCCAACAAGGTCCATATCAATGCATACTTTCACCTCATTTGGGTTTACCACATAGTGCATTACTCACTGCCTATCAACCTTGAATGGAGCTTCACCATCACGCTCCAGCTCAATAGCACCATGTGGGATTACAAAAACCACGGTAAATGGTCCATACCGCCTAAACTTCAACTTGCCAAAAAATAAGAAAAGTCTTGAATTATACAATAAGAACAAATCACCGAGCTCAAACACTCTTTTCTCAATTTTATTTTAAAGATACAGCTTCATTCTTTATTTGGCATTGTTGGTGAGGATTGCTAAAATAGTAACAAGAAACAAGATTTGAGTGTCTTTGGTTGTAAGCAATCTGAAACGAATACTATGCTTGTGTTCCCCCCTGTCTTCTAACTCTGTAGGTTTCTCATACTCAATCTGGCTATCTTAATGTTACCAATGTATAATCTGACAAGATAGGTATCACCAACTATTTTGTGGACTCATTGGTAAACATCAACTTTTATCTTGTAAGTCTCAAGGTGTTGCATTACTAACCTTTGCCCTCGATCCAGTTTTAAATATCACCTTGTGGATCTTTAAATATTATACGAGGGTTGATAACCTTGAATCACTGTTGTAATCTTCTTTTCCCAAGCTCGAACTCCCTTGAGAGGATGATCTTGAATACAAGCAAGTCCTTATCTTCTGTAGTGGCTAATGAGCCAAAGAATATGAAGAAGATCACAATACATGCAACAATAATAATCTAAAAGAATCTCGCACTTCCCCTACTTTGTTAATCCACCGGGGTTCCCACAACCTTGGTTAAGGAAATCAGTCGCCTATGGTTGTGCAACAATCCATGGAATTAGATAAAGAAAGCATAGAATCAATTGCACAATAATGAAAGAATAAAATCCAAAGTCTCAAATTAATTACGCAACCTAAAACAAAGAACAAGAGTATAAAGTGTGTAAAAACATATCAAAGTACATAAAGATCCCAAGGGTATTTATAGAGTCCCCAAATAACAAAGGAAACCAAACCAAAATAAAATAGGAAAACTAAGTCAACAGCGGTCACGCCTTTGGTAACGAGTCATTAGGACTCATAACGACTCGTTGGCTATTTTTGTTACTCTCTTCTGAACTCAGTGGTAATGAATTATTGTGAGGCATAACAAGTTATTGGATTGGACTTGTTATCACTCTAATGAGTTTCACTTTTAGTACTTCTAAGGTGATAGTCTCACAAAGCCTCAATCCAAAATCAAAACTACATCCGATTGGGACATGCCCCGGACCATAGCCAAAAACCAAAGTCTAAGAAATAACAAAATATGTAAGAATACCATAATATGAAACAGATCAATCCGACATAAAGTTGTCGCCGAATCTAAGTCATTGAGTAGAAGAAGTAGTATGGCAGGTTCCTACATCATGTGGGGATACAGCACCCAAAGATGGGTTAGCAAGTGAACGCTAGCACATACTCAGGAGTAAGGATAAAATAATTCCAATATTTAAAACCAAGTCAATAACCGTATACAATCACAAATATATATACCATGCTGGGAAAGGGAACTGGGTTTAGCGTGTATTTAAAACTTTAACCTGGGTTTGTGTAGCTTAACCATGCTGGCAAAAAGTGAGCCGACTTTTTCAGCCTATCCACTATGACCCAAACCAAATCAAATAGATTCTGAGACCTAGGAAGATCGATAAAAAATCCATATTGATCACTTCACACTTCCACTCTGGCAACTCAATTTCTTGATACAATCCTCCGAGCCTCATGTGCTCAACTTTCACTTATTTACACACCATGCACTTGGCCACAAAATTAGCCACATCTCTCTTTATATTATTCCACCAATACATCTCCTTAAGGTCATGATACATTATCATCAAACCAGGATAAACTTCATAGCGCGACTCATATGTCTCATCCAAGATCCTTTCACGCAAACCATCAACATCAGGAACACAAAACCTTTCTAGGTACCATAAGGTACCCTCACCAATAATCTCAAAATCCATCACCTTTGCCCGTCTACATCACCCTTGATTCTCATCAAGACAAGGTATAACATTTGTTTCTCCTTGATTTCAACACCAAGATATGATCGCACCACTTCCTACACCAACATACCATCATTCTTAGAGTCCAAAAAGCAAACTCTAAGGTTAGCCAAACGGTTAATATCCTTCACCAACTCCCGCTTCTCCTTATCCACTTGAGCTAAAGGTTAGCCAAGCGGTGAATATCCTTCACCAACTCCCACTTCTCTTTATCCATGTGAGCTAGACTCCCAATGGACAACCTGCTAAGAGCATCAGTAACCATATTAGCTTTACCTGGATGGTAGTGAAGACTCACATCATAATCTATGAGAAGCTCAAGCCACCTCCTTTGCCTGAGATTAAACTCTTTCTGAGTAAGCATATACTGCAGGCTCTTAAGATTAGAAAAGATATCCATAATCACTCCATACAAATAGTGACGCCATATTTTTAATGCAAACACAGCAGATAACAGTTCCAAGCCATGAGTCAGATAATTTCTCTCGTGTACCTTCAACTATCTAGAGGCATGGTTATCCCTTTCCATGCTGCATTAGAACATAACCAAGTCCTATACAAGATGTATCTTGATAGACCACAAACCTATCAGTTCCTTCATGCAAAGTGAAGATTGGAGCCGAAGTTAGCTTATTCTTCAGCTTTTCAAAACTCCCCTCACAAGTATTAGACCATAAGAACTTTACCTTTTTCTAAGTCAATTTAGTTAACGGGGCAGCTATAGTCAAAAAATTCTCTACAAACCTCCTATAATAACCAGCTAAACCCAAGAAGCTCTGAATATCAATTTGAGTCGTGGGTCTAGGCCATTTCTTCATAGCTGTAATTGTCTGTGGATCCACTATGATCCCTTCACTAGAAATGATATGACCCAAAAAAGTGACAGCGTTCAACCAAAATTCATATTTCAAAAACTTGGCATACAACTATTACTCCTTCAAGGTATGAATACCACACAAAGGTGATTGGCATGATCCACCTCACTCTTAGAGTACACCAAAATATCATCTATGAAAACAATGACGAACAAATCCAAAAATTGATGAAAGGCCCTATTTATCAAATTCATAAATGTCACAGGGCATTGGTCAACCCAAAAGAGATAACCAAAAACTCAATATGACTATACCAAGTATAGAAAGTAGTCTTAAGGATATCCTCCTCCTTGATCTTTAAATGATGATACCCGAATCAAAGATAAATCTTGGAGAAAAACTTAGCATCCTGCAACTAATCAAACAAATCATCTATCCTAGAAAGAGGATACTTATTCTTTATCGTCACCTTATTTAACTGTCGATAATCAATACACATCCGAAGGGAACCATCTTTCTTATGCACGAATAACACCGGTTTACCCCACGGGGACACACTAGGATGGATAAAACCTTATCTAAAAGATCCTTAAGTTGATTCTTAAGCTTCTTCAATTCAGCCAGAGCCATTTTACATGGGGGAAATAGAAATCAGAAGAGTGTCTGGAACAAGATCAATTCCAAACTCAATCTCCCTATCAGGAGGAACACCAGGAAGGTCATTGGGAAGACCATAGGAAATTCATTTACCACCGGGACCGAATGTAAAAAAGGACCATCCAAGTCAGAATCTTTAACCCAAACTAGATGATAAAGACACCCCTTGGAGATCAATCTCTGACCTCTAAGATAAGATATAAAATTCCCTTTAGGAGCTAGAAAACCACCATATCACTTAATAACTAGCTCATTAGGGAATTTGAAGACAACCTTACAAGTCCGACAGTCTAGAGAAGCATAGCATAAGTACAACCAATCCATCCTCTTATCACAGAAACCTCAACATAATCTACCATAAAACCTAAAAGGAGAAAATGATGGATTTAACTGGGGGCCATTAGCCTGATATTGGGCATCCTAAAGTTATTTTGACCATGGAAATGCATATCACACGATTATTTGAGTAGGGACCACTAGCCGTTGAGTAAGACCTAAAATTTCTCCACTTACTCTTGGGCCATCTCCCACCATCCCTGCCACTCTATTGCGGGCCACCACCCTACTTAGAAAATCTAAACTTCTTTCCCTACTTCTCCCTTATTTTAGCTTGCTTTTTTTTCTTTTTCTCTACCCGATGTACATATACAACCAACCTAGAGATATCTATATCCTTGATCAGCAAAAGCCTTACTCTCTAATATCAAATCTCTAGACAACCCAGAAGAAAACTTTCTCATTCTAACCCTTATGCTAGAAACCATCTCTGGAGCATACCAAGACAATTGGTAAAACTTTAATGCATACTTCTTAACAAATATCTTCCCTTGTTTCAGATTAATAAACCCTTCTGCCTTAGCTTCCCTTAACTCCTAAGGAAAGAAGCAGTCCAGGAATGCATTAGAAAAATCTTCCCATAGAGATAACACAACATCATCACCCCTCGCCTGATCCCATTCCTTATACCATTAGTATACCACACCTTTCAGTTGATAGACTCCAGACTCTATACCCTGCGCATTCGTGGCATGCATAACACAAAAGATCTTTTTTATCTCATCCAGAAAACCTTGAGGACCCTTCTTAAGATTAATACCTGTAAAGTTCAGAGTGTTCAACCTTATGAACTAGCCAACCTTGTGGCCTCAGAAGATGGAGTGACTAGAATACCTCACTCAGACTGAGTAGCTACCAATTGTGCCAATAACTAAATAGATTGATAAAAATCAACGTTCATCATTTCAACCTGAGGAATCTGAGATGGACTAGAGGGAACCAGTGGAACTCTAGAACAATTCAGAAATAGACCGCTAATTAGGTATGGATCCCATGAGTAGAGCGTGTCCTATCAAATTTGTCCCCAGTTGGGATGGAGGAGTTTTCGTAAAGTTTAGATTATCGAGGAGGCATGATATGAAATAGAGAACAAATAGGAATTAGAGGAGAATTCAGTACCTTAGACTCTACAACTTGAAAATATAACATAAGAAAGAGAAACATTCCTAAATGTCTTGTAGTCTCTCCCTTATGAGTGTAGTGCACTACACACCATTAAAAGAAACTCTACTCGACACGGCTTTGTGAACTCCCAAGTGACCATGAACCTAGGATTTTGATACTAATCTAGCGTGACCCAAACTAGGGAATAGTCATGTAAGATGCCTCAATCCCAACCCGAGACCAAAGACCACCCCCAATACCTAACCATAATCGTCCTACACCTTAAGTCGGATGAATTAAAATTATATAGCATAACAAGATTGAACAATCATAAATTAAATATAGTCTAACAGTGTCAACCCCAATACTTATACCAATGAAAATACCGACACCGCCTATTCCAACCTAAAGTAGTCTCACAAAGCCTCTATCTAAAATAAAAACAATATCTAATTGCGACATGACATCGACCATAGCCAATAAATAAAATCTAAGAAATAACAAAAGTATATAGAGAGGACCATAATATGAAATGGAGCCTTCTAGAGTATGGAAGCTCACTACTTCAATTTGAAATAAAGTAGTCCCCGAATCCAAGTCACAGAGTAGAAGGAGTAGTATGTCCGAGTCCTGCATTGCATGGGGATATAGTGCTTGAAGATGGGTTAGCGGGTGAATGCTAGCATGTACTCAGGAGTAAGGATAAAATAATGCCAATATTTAAAACTAAGTAAATAACCATATACAATCACATACATATATACATATATACATATATACCATGCCAGGAAAGGGAACCAGGTTTAGCATGTATTTAAAACTTTAACATGGGTTTGTGTAGCTTAACCATCCTAAGACCACTCATGGGATATATGGGTCCAGTGTTACCCCTTAAACAGGTCCTGGTGCATGTAACCGCACAAACTGGAGATGTCATAGGGGTCGAGGATTTTCGTGTACCCTTCACCCTCCTTGATACGTATATACAAGTATAAACTTGGGGGATTACTGTGTATTCCACAATCATATGGTCACCATGACCAACCCTTATGACGGAAAACATGAGTTTCTAATGTTCGTTCATTGGACTCACACCTTTACATTATCTATTACAACCCGCCATTATTGCCCAAATTAAACCTTTAGCACATAACCAAACTGTCAATTCCAGAGTTAATTATCAAGGCATTATGAAGTGGTATCGTCATACCGACTATAGCTTGCAAGCAATGTAATTTTTCAACACTTAGGGCATTCCCAAGTACCCCATAGTTTCCATTATAAAAATTACTTGGGGGATTCTCGTGTACCCCACAAGGTTTTTTATTTAACCTAGATCCATGTCCATTAAGGCCTTATCATTTAACCATTTAAACCATTCAAACCAACTTTAAATTCCATTACCATACTGTGCAATGAAAAGTTTTCAATGAAAGTCCAACTATATAACAAAACCATTCCCATAGGCATTTTATCAAATATGTTAAGGACATATAGTTTCCAAAACCAAAACCAAGTATCAATTGACCATTCCCATAAAACCACAAATCTAAACCATAAATATAACATAAAAACCCATAAGTAAACCATGGGAAATCATTAACCAGCCATTAATAATAAAAAAAACCCCAACACATAGTTCAAAGCCAAAATATACCCACAATTAAACCATGAAAACCATTCATTAAAAGATGAATTTAGTTGAACTAACAATGATGGAGGAGTAACATGCCTTAGATACCAAAGAAGGTGGAGATATTTACTCTTAAAATCTCCTAATTAAATCACCTTAAGAAAACCTAGCCCTTTCTTGAACCAAAAGCTTCATAGATTTGAGAGGTTTAAAGTGTTTTTTATTGAGAATAATAGGGTAAATAAAGTCCCAATAGTTTTTTAAGTCATGGGGTTAAAAGAGGTTAAGAGGGAAAATGTCCAGAATAACCCTAACTTAAACTATAAAAACCACAACAGGAGGGGACGACTCCCTACCAACAACTCGTACACACATTATACAAGTGGTACCCAATACTCATACCCTAGACAGAATGTTGGACATCACACATTGTCAACCATATGACTCCTCTTTCCTAATTCATACCTATACTATATGATTAGTACCCTCAAACTATATCTAAGATAGAATCAAAAGGGTTGGATATCGGACAACATACGAATTAGACTATACCACATGTACCATCTCTATACAACCCATATGATGTCCATTCATACCTTGGAAACAAACCAACCAAACAACACTGATTATCATATGAGTTGAGGACCCTAAATCATACCCACATCATACGACAAGTACCCTCAAGTGTTGTGATGTCCAGAAGCTCAAACTCAGGAAAATTCAAAGGGTCAAAACTCAAGGTGTTTCACATGGGTAAACCCCAATTTGATAATTTTTCCTTGATTATGGTTTTGGAAATTGAATGCCTACAACATGTTTGTGAAATTATTAATGAAAAAGGGCTTTTGTCACATAGTTTGGTTTACCCAATAGTAATAATTCATTGGTATAAAAAGGATAATAAAGTATGCATGTTTTCCTTGAAAGTCCTTGGTGGCCATGTATAAATGGTGGAATTGGAACCTTGTGGGTTTAGGTGATTAAATGGGTTCAAATCCTAAATGATTGATTTTTGAATATCTTTCAACTTATGGGTTCAAGTCCTAGTTAGTTGAGTAGATAACATGACATGATGATACTAGCTTGCAAGCGAGGATGGTATGACGATACCAACGGGATGCCTTGGTGTGTAATTATTTCAATGAAAATGGGCATATGTGTTACATATTTTAATTGGGATTTAAAAGAGGGTTGTGTAGTTGAGTCATGAAATAAGAGGTCCGAGTAACTGATATTGGAAATTGCACTAATCGGTGCAGGGGTTGTTATGGCTTAAGGGTTAAAGTCCCTTTTCTTGTGACCAGATGGTTCGAGTCCACCTTAATGATATTATTATGATTGGATGGTTCGAGTCTCCTATATCATATTTCATGATTCGGTGCTTAAGTCACCTTAGTATATGATTGTAGGGTTTAATTTTCTTCTATATAAATATATGATCTTTCTCCGATTTGTGTGACTACACGCATGGGGTCTCAACCAGGGGTGAGAGCTAGGGCTCATTCATCCCTGGGTATTATTATATGACGGTTGAGCTACACAATCCAGGTTAAAGTTTTAAAGTGCATGTTAAACCTTGTTCCCTATTGCTCCATGATATATATATATATATATATATATTTGCATATATGCATTTAATTATGTCCATTATATTTTGAATGAGTTTGAGAATGTTGATCATGGCATTAAGTTATCCTTATCCTTGAGTTTTATGCTAGCGTTCACCCCACTAACCATCTTCGAACATTGTATCCCCACATGATGTAGGAATTGGACATACTTCTACTTCACTTGCTCAGTGATCGTGGATTGATTGAGAGTCAACTTAAAGTGGTGAGCTTTTATGCTTCGGAAGGCTTTATTTTAGGATTATATTTCTTTTTTTTGTTATAGACTATCGGATACTATTTTGGGCTATAGTTGGGGGTATGTCCTACACTTTATTGATATTTAGTTTGGTTCACTATTTAGAAGGCTTTGTATGGACTACTGTGGTTATTGGGAGGTGTCGGTCGGTCATTTGGCTGATCATCGGTGGTTGGTTATGGACATATATTAAAACTTTCTTAAGATATTACACGCTATCTGGTTATATGTTCAAAATTCATCCGACATGGGTTAAGGTGGTCTACAATTTGGGGAGCTGGGGGTGGTCTCCGATCATTGTTGGACTTGAGATACCCATCACAACAAGGCCTTGGTTTGGGTCGTGTCATCATCATAATAACCTATGACAGAGTATATTGATACAATTAAATGTTGGAATCAATCATTGCGAGAAAAATCAACCTTGATCATTAATTTTTTGTTTTAAACCATAAATTTTTACATTCGAAATTTAGTTATTAAGTTCAAACTCGTTAAGGAATAATATTCGAGAAAAAGTAAAGTAGATTAACCA
The DNA here is from genome assembly GCF_002878395.1 of Capsicum annuum. Taxonomy (NCBI): domain Eukaryota; kingdom Viridiplantae; phylum Streptophyta; class Magnoliopsida; order Solanales; family Solanaceae; genus Capsicum; species Capsicum annuum. The sequence continues at coordinate 1,154,696 of NW_025833151.1, read as the reverse complement.
TCTTAAGTTGATATTTTCTCACCTTATTCCATGTGGGATTTGATCCCAACATGTTTGGGTTACTATATTTGATTACTTATTGCTTTGTACAAAATTTAAGTGTAATTTGAGCATAGCAATACTATCATACTACATCCATATATCATCATGGTATTATTGATGTCTACTTTGGTCCTCAGTGATACCATTACAATATATCTATATACTGTCATTGTATCATTGAGAACTACTTCAGTCCTTCAATGAAATAGTCTCCAGTCCTATATGATGCTCAGATGATATATATTATATACTGACATAGTGTTATAAAATTCATTTTTGATTTGATATTTTAATTTTTATATCAATTAATTATATTTTAATAAATAATCTTTTAAACTTTAGTACTTTTTCTTAATTATTCTAATTGTAATCAAGTTCTTTAGTTTTTGAATTCTTTGTTAATCTAAAAAAATAAGTGTGTGAAACTTTTTTATAATGGTGCACCCATGTCTAGAAATTCTGTATTAGCCATCCTAGCAAAGGCTATATCCATTAAAAGACGTCACTTAGCCAGCACCGAATAATCCTACATATAAAGACATCATAGACGCAAATGTCTAATTCAAATGAACTTTGTCTGGTTAGTAGCAAATACACCACAAAAATTTGAGAACCAAACTGGACAAGTATATTGAACTAAAAACATCACAAAAAACAATAAATCCAGTGAAAAAAATTGATAGCTTTGTAAAACCAATGGCTAGTTATTTTTACTATAATCTAATTATTTGATTTTTAATAAACTTTTAGTCAAAAAACATTTAATTTGCTATATTTTTTATGTTTATATTTAAATAAAATAAAAATAAACAAGACAAAAAGAAAAAATATATAAAAGGAAAAAGAAGAAGAAAAAAAATAGGAATTTAATGTTGTGTAGAGAAACAAAAGGTCTTAGGATCACTACTGTAAATTACCCCTATGGCAACGAACTTTTTGGCAACGGTTAACAAAGCGTTGTAATAGGTGGTCTATTACAACGCTTTCAAGTGTTGCCATAAATAATTGTTCTATTAGCTCTAATTTAACACTATGACCGTCGTATTTGATACTAAGCGTTGCAATAGATATATAAAATAAGTTATGGAAACACTTATTTTTTTCCTCCAAGATCACGAAATATTTTATTAAGTCAGCCAAAACAAAAACTTAAGCTTAAATCGACTCCTAAATCACTAAATTTTTCTCTAAATCGTTATCACACACTTCTTCTCTAAACACTTCTTCTTTAAATCACACTTCTTCGCTAAAAACTTCTTCTTTAAATCGATAGATCAAGACCCTTTGAGACAAAAATTGAATAAGATGGTTCTTTAACGTAGTAAGTTAATCTGGTATAACACCTTTTGAGATAGTTCTAGAAAAGAAACAACAATTTTAGCTTCTTTATTTGGCCAAACTCAACTGGAATTTCTCCTAATCATTTATCAATTTCTTTTTCCCTAATCATTAAAGGTAAATCGTTAAAGGATTACCCTAATCACTAAAGGTTCTGTGGAAGGGGATTTGTGTAACTCTATGGGAGATCAGCTGACGATGAATTTAGAAGATTTTGCTATAATTCTGTGCGATTTTTAGGGATTTTGCTATAGCTATAACTAAATAACGCTTATTATATCAGTAAGTACTCACCCTATTCCTTTTTCTTCTTTCAAAAGATCCTGTGGTAGTTGGTCGAATTAGATATTATTGATATTTGGGGATTTTATTGTCGATGTTACTGATTTTTAGGGGTTTTATTGTAGATATTACTAATTTAGGAGATTTTGTTATAGATGTTATTGATTTTTTGGGATTTTGCTATAGATGTTACTGATTTTGGGGATTTTGCTGTAGCTGTTACTGATTTTTGGGGATTTTTCTATAGCTTTGATTTTTTTTTATTAAATATTTGATATTAGTGATAAAGTTGAGTCTTTTGAAACTGACTATGCTTGATATTGCTTCGACTTCTCTGTTTTATGTGTCTGTATGAAACTATGTTAACAACGGAAAGCGTTGTTATCGGTATTGGTTTGGTATATAATGTAAAAAAGGTTTTGATTGTATATTACTCGGAATCGCACTCTCTAAAAATATTGTTGTATCTGTGTTTGATCCTCCAAAAATGTACACTACTTTTGGTATATTTTTTAGATGTCCAAGCAAAATAGGTTAGAAGTACCCTGTGTTTGAGCAAGCAAATGGCACCTTAAGTTTATCACTATATCTTTTACACTTTGATTATCACTGTATCTTCTTATGACTACTGTTTAGGATGATTTTTCAGGTTGTCAATAATATTTTATCATGGCTATCTTCATTTGTTTCTCTATCATGGTTGATGGTAATCTGGCATGGAAACTGATATGGAACTTGGCCATCTAGGTCTTGTAGTTCATGAGTGTCCATCCAAACATGTCATGCCTTATGAATTATTCATATGTCATGCCTTATAAACTATTTATTTCATTTTGTCGATCCTCAGAAATGATTCCTATGTTGTATTTCACAATCCTGATTTAGTTTTTCCCAATTTAAGTTAGCTAAAATAAATTTTAATATTCACAATAAATAATGAACAAATAAACTAACAAAATAGTAAGCTAAATATTTAGACTGAAAGTCCAAAATTCAGTCATTTGGAATTAGAGTTGTTGCGATCTGCTTCGGCTCTTGCTATTTTGTTCCAGGTTATTACTTAAGACTTCATGTCAAAGTCTCTTTCTTTAGAGTGCTTCTGCTAACATATGCAAGCCTTTGGCCTAAAAAATAATTGATTCCCTTTCTGAATAGAGTAGTTTGACTCGAGAGGTATGCAGGATAAAGGTCAATTCCTTAGACTCTTGTCTCATGATTTTCATACTTTTTACAGGCAACAAACATAGGACGCAAGTTCAGAGCGATTCAAACTTCCGACCATGAATTGAGTGTGAACTGTCTCAGATTCTCTGATTTGTCAAAAGTAAGAGGAAAAGACCCTTCAATACTATGAAAATTAGAGAGAAAGACCTTATTTAAGCCTCCCCTTTTAGGTGTAAAACCCATGTTTTTAGGTATCAAAACCATCCTCCTTCAGTTATCTCTCAGTAAATAGCTAAAAAATATGAAGTGCCATTCTGTGATAATCTCTAAAGGTAATATGCCATTATTCAAATTCATATGCACTACAGTTCTGTAAGAGAATATGCCGTTAACTAGATTTACATACATCACAGTTCCCTTAGGTGGGTATTACGAGAACAACTTTACCAAACAACAACTGGATACATACCTGGAATCTTCAGGTTGTTACTCCCATGCCTCATCGGTGCAACCACTAGGACATCATCGTAGGTACAAGGAAAACTATTTCTTTAATGAAATAAATTCAATTTATTATAGTTCTGGTTTTGTACTTCATATGCTGATTGTATTATCTCAGGGTCAATCTGGCATGCAAATAGAACTTTTTTTGTTAGAATAACTACAAAACTCATGTACTCATTCTGTTCCCTTGTTTATTCTACTATCCATTGTAAGTATACTTACTTGATTATAGTTTTTTTGGATTGATTGCTATGTATACTTACTTGATTATAGTTTTTTTGGATTGATTGCTTGTGGGTTCTAGTTACGCTACTTGGGTTAATTGATATTGTTATTGTTGGTTCACATTTTTGAAGAGTCTAAGCAACCTAGACAAGAGATATTGTTAAGTTTGCAAATCTTAAAAACCTAATAATTTTGTTCTTCTATTCGGTAATGTGTTCTTAGTATAGATTACTTATGTCTGTTAAACTTGTTAAAATTTTTGTGCAATTTTCTTGGCTGCCTATTTCATGTGGTTGGCAATGTTCATATTTTAATAGTAAGATTTTTTGAAATTTGTTCTTTGTAGTAAGATTTTTTTTATCTTGATTTGTGTTATTGTGTTTTTGTATTAGATGGTGTTGTTATTCAGTTTTTGTGTACCGAAATGGTGAAATTTGTACGAGTTCCAAGAGGACTTGGGTGATCTGATGGTACTTTAGGGTCTGTTTGTTTTGACAGTATTGGTTTTGGATGAGTTGTATCTGAATAGAGCAGAATTAATTCAAAATATTTATATAATCAACCTGAGCTAATGCTTAAACTACTGCAGGTTGCTAGCTTTGGTGGCTCAAACATTGATCTGTCTGCCGTGGAAGACAAGAAGAACCCTAGTGAATCTCGCTTTGCTGCTCAGGTGAGATAGTTTCTGAGCTAATGCTTAAACTGTTGTAGGTTGCTGCAGCTCTTTGCATCTTCTATGGTTTGTAATTTACTCATACCGCACACTCTCCTCCTTGTTGAGACCATGTGTATTCTCTTCCTATTGCATAAAGGTTATTGTTCTATTTGCGAGACCAACCTCAATTCCTACAACATAGCAAAATGCTATTTCTTGAGACTGGTCTATAATTTCTTGAGCTTTAGTTCATCATCGACTCAAATAGCGCTTGATAGTTCACCATTTCATCCATTTAAAACTATTACTTTCTGGCTAACTTGATCTCATTTGATACACTTCAAAGACTCATCAGACTGGCCTATAATTTTTTGAGCTTTAGTTCATACAAGCAAGAGCTTTTGCCTATAATCAAACAGTGTTCTTCTTTGTTCATTTCATTTCTCTAGCATGTCCATAAAGCTAATCAAATTAAGAATGAAGATAAATAATCAAACAAATGGTATTTTGTGTACCTTGTGATCGTCGTGTTTCACAAAGAACATTTTCCACAAGAATGAATAGAAAGGAGCAATTCTAGTTTTAGTACCAAGCTGAGAGACAAAGCCAAATTAGAAAAAATGCATAGTAAAATTAAAAGGCAGCAGAAATATCTTTGCATTTGTTGGGTTATATTTAGTAAAGATCATTTCTTAATCATCAATAGGTTTACATTAGGCATCCAATAAGCACATATCCCTAGGAGTAGTTGTTTATAAAACCCAATTATCTTAACCTCAATATCCTTTATGTTAGTCACCCTTGAACATTTTGCAAATTATTTTCTACACATTTTAATTCTATTCTTTACTCCTGGAGTGGTTTTTTACCAAGCTTAGGTTCTAAGCTTTTGTGCTGTTTTGAAGTTGCTGGTAATTTTAGTTTTATTAGGTTTAATACATTTCAATTTTGATGAAATAGTGATACTCATGGTATTTAAGTGTTGATGGATACTGAATTTGCTATCAAGATATTATTAGGTTGTTTTTTATGTTACGTTATTTTAATTGATGGATAATTTCTTGCTCTTCCTACAGCTCAGTTAATCTGATGTTTGATTTGCTTGATATTTCTATATTGGTGAGATTTATCTATTTTACAGTTATTAATCAGGAGCTGCTATATCTATTTTACTTCCCTAATATCTTTCAGTGTTGCACACTTTTTGTACTATTTTCTAATTAGAAATGGATAAACTGTCTCCCCTTGTTCTTACTGGGTACATTACTTTAGATAGAAGAGGTTGGAGTTAGTGGATTAGGGTAGAAGGTTAGGTGTTAGTTCCCCTGTTTGCAAACTGTTTGGCGGACTTTGTGTAAGCTGAGTGTCTATTAGAAATCGCCTCTCCCAGCTAAGGTTGCGTACACTCAATATTGTTGTTGGATATTTTTTGGAGTATAAGAACTTAAGCATTGATAGTAGTGCAATAAATCATAGGAGTAATAATCCCCAGGAAAATCAGAATAATGTTTCACCTTCTATACAATGCGGCTTTAATGTATTTAGAACATAACCCTTTCTCTTTTACCAAAACTTCTGCCACACATGTGCCTCATCATTGTCCATCAATTATTCTACAATCTGTTGTTCCAATACTAGCTGAGTAACTTTATTTGACGAGTCTATTCCCTTCAAGCATAAAATATTATCTTTCAAGGTAACTTTAGGAGTTCTAAATATCAATTATTACTATTACCCGAGTCCCGACAAAGAGTGGTTCTAGCTTAAGTGTAATAGCATCAACTAAATGTGCATAGTTGGTTCTCATAAAGACAAATGATTACAACCTTGCTCCCCTCCTAATTGGAGAGTGTGATTGATGTATCATTTAAACATTATTTACCCATAGATAGTCAGATCAGTTCTCCATTTCTCTTGGCACACCTTGTTCTTTAGCAACTTCCCAGTAATTTTTTGATCTAATCATTTGAATCGGGTTTACTTCATTTTAATTTTTCTTTTGTGGGCTAAATTTGTATTTCTTATAAATATTCAATTTGTTGCAGCTCCTCATCATTTGTGTAAAATACATCATATATCATTTAATCCACTATTGTAGAAGACTCAAGTCTTGAGTTTCTCTTATTTTGTTCTCACATTTGTTGACACTCCATTACAATTTTCTCCATGTGCATCAGTTTTTCTCTTGATCCATTAAATTTTTGCTCTTGATCTTACAGAGACTTAAAGAATCATGAATCAACAAGGGTGTTCTAGAAATCATCAAAAAGCTAAAAACTTTCTTTCAACTGGATCATTAGCAGCTCTAAGAAACAAACAAATACTATAACAGAAGAAGAAGAAGAAGAAGAAGAACACAGGCTACATAAATGCAAGGGAAAAGAATCAAAAGCAGAAGAAGAAGTCAAACTATTCCACCTATATCTCAAGTACCAAAACAAGTGCAACAGGTGCCATCTATATCTCAAGTATCAGAACAAGCGTAACCGGTGTATTCGGATTCCACCTCTCTTGTAGCAGTGGAGAAGCAAGTGCAACAACAATTACCAAACTCCACCATTCGTGCATCACAACCCACAGTTGAATGAGTACAGCAAGATCAGTCACAACTTCCTAATTTACAAGCAAATGAACAATCTGGAGAAGGCAAGAATATATATATATTAATTCATACTATTTTAAAAATTATCTGCATTTCAATAATTTTATTGTTGATATTATTGTAGGCCGTTCAACTAACAAAAGAAAAAAAGGTGCTACACAAATGAAAGCAGTACATGGATGGACTGACCATCAACTCATAGTGCTAAATGCGTTGAACCAGCCTATTGGTCCAACTAAAGCAGTGATCACTGAATTTTCCAGCTTTCTTGGCACATTGGCAAGGAATGGGACATTTTGTTCTCTTAATCTCAGTTGGACAAAGTTGAAGACACACGATGATATGTGGAGCTATATTTAGGTTCTAAGTTCTCAATATATTGATTTCTACTTGAATGCTTTTCACAGTTTTTAAACTAACCTAATTTAACTAAATTATAGGAGAAATATGACATTCCCAACAATGGAAAAGATTGGGCTATGAGATCAATTAATGTTGTATTTAGAGGGTATAATTCAAGACTCAAAACATATCACCTTTATGCCAACATCAGTGATGAAATTTGAATGGCAAAAAAGGCCTACCTCGATTCCAGAACCTGTATTTGAGGATCTTCTTCAAAATTGGAATTCCGAAGAAGCTGAGGTATGATATCAGTATAGACAACTATTATATTATTGTTAGCATGCATTTAAACCTTCACTACCTCAATCTTTTTATTAAAAACTTATTCATTAATATTGACTTGCAGGATACTTCTAAGACTAACAAAGAAAATAGGAAAAAGTTTAAGTATCTACACACTATAGGAAAAACAAGCTTTGCTTTAAGTCACGAGGTTTGGTGTTTTCTCATATTGTTACTATGAACTTGTTGAGTTTACTTGATAACATTTTAATGCTAACTTACATGTAAGTAGGATAAAAAGAAGAAAAATTCTGGTGCTTTGTCAAATAAGGAATTCTTTATGGCTACTAGAAGAAGGAAACATGATCGAGTATATAAGGACACATCTGAAGAGATTACAGGAAAAATAGTATGAAATTTTCTATTTCAGAATTGATTAAGATCATTGATTTCTTAAATATTAAATCAACTAAATTTACTTGCTCTTGAATCTGATGTGTAGGTTGAAATGGAGAGAGTAGAGACTCAAGAAAGTAAAGATGGTACTCAATCAATTGATGCATTCACAACAGTTATGGGGCCTGATCATCCTGGTCGAGTAAGACTACTCGGATGCGGTATTACTAAGAATCTTTTGAAACAGAAAGCAACTGATTCTGGATCCTCTTCAAAAGCTGATGAACAGGTGGAGAAGAGATTGGATGAGCTAGAAGAGAGGATGCAACAAAGAATAAATGCGCAAAGAGATGTCATTGAGCGAGAAGTTACAATGAACATCATTGCACAACTTCAGCATCTAAATCCAGGATTAACACTTGATCTTAATATGCTAGGATTGAATGTTCATTCCTCAAGAGAAGCGCTTGCTAATCAACCAATAAGTCGTCCATCTGTTGGTAGTAACAATCAAGGTCAGTTTCCATTTCTTGATCTGTTGGTAGTAACAATCTGTTGTAGAATTTCTCTTGCTTTTAGTGTGTGCCTACTGCTTTTTAGCTGGTGAAAGTTTGATATTGTGGCCTTGTATTATTAGTTTGGTATTGTGCCCTAAAAAAAGATAAAGATTATATCTTTAAGATTATCCCTCATTTTAGTTATAACTAATGTCAATCCATAGTTATATTCAGGTATAACCACAAAAGCATTATTGATTTTGTAATTTTTATTGAAATGCATTAGTTCTATCAATTCACGGTTCAATTCAGGTGTAACTACAAAAATATCATTGATTTTGACTTGAATTTTGTAATTTTTTTTTACTGAAATATATTCACAATAAGGATTCTATTTTTGTTGTTCAATTCATGAAAAATGAGGCATCATAATCCTTTAAAAAATTTTGTTTAGTGGATGGTGGAATTTAACCCTTTATTCTCACTATCATATAAATACATTTCCTTATGTGTTTAAACTGTCAAGAATTGGTTAATTTGACCATTCAGAAGCATCAAAGTATAAATCTTCATGTTGCAAAAAATATAAAAAAACCCACTTAGACTAATCTGATAAGCTATTTCTTGAGTATACTATTATATGCCACCTTGTGTGCAACAACATTAGTGTTATTTTATCTTAAAAAGATAGACCTGCAACTGTACCAAAACTAAAAAGCAGATTCCAAATGCTTTAACTATAGGACAAAGCATTCTTTTGTAGAAGTAATGATCGATTATGCAATTGCGGACTCGATGAATTCTCTTATCCTCCAAAAAATGGGATTCTGCCATTGCTTAAGATTCGTTAAAATGAAGACTTCAAAATACAGTATTTATTAGCTACTTGAGCTTTTCAAGTGATTTTTGGTGTGAGGTGGTTGAGCTTAAGATTCTGCCATATCCTTTTTTCTTGTTTGTGTGAGGTGGTTGAGCTTTTTTTTTGTGTGTGTGTTTTGTTGTTGTTGAATTAGATTAGATTAGAATTTTTGGTAAATGTTCACGCATATACTCCCCTATGCTACATGCAACCCCTCGAGGCCATGTGATTCTTTTTGGTAAATAAAACTTTTATAACCAAAAGGGTCTGGTGTACATACGAACAAACTGCCATTAGTAAATAGCTACTCTAACCTCAATTGTCCATGCATTAGCTTTCTCAAAATCAGACATGCTAACCCAAAGTGACCATGGGTAGTAGTAGTAGTTTTTTTTTTCAATTGTTTGGGTAATCTAGTCCTTAAACTTCCTCTTGACGAGGCATCTCTAATAATAAATTAGACATTCAGTTAACCATTTCTTTGTTTGTCTGGGAACACCCTTAAAACTCTTTTCTTGCTTGAGTCTTTCCATAACTTTCTGTTAATGCATTCTAGCCTTTTAATCTTGTAATTCTTCTTGAATCTTTCCTTGTCATCTTAGGTCAGGACCACATTTTTTATTTCCTATTAGATACCAATTTTTTTGTGTTTTTTTAATATTTTTGTTATTGCTGGAATAGAACGGAGAGAAGCAAGTTCAGTTATCTGAGGCTGAGATCTGATAGCTTTGTGTTAATGCTCGATCGATTTTCCTTTCTCAGCCCATATTAGGATCTGTGGTATGCCTAATATTGCCCATATTTGTTTTTCAGGTTTCTTGATTTATGGTTGTATGTATAGGTGTGATGGATTTTGTATAGCTTTAATGTTGAACATTTCATGTATCTGTGTTTTTTTGCTGTCATATACATGGTAAAAATTGGATGTTTCTACTTTGAGAGGTCTATTCTTTGATGAACAAGAAAAGATTTGGTTTTCAAGAATTCAAATTGCTCCTGTTTTTTTTCTTTAAGTGCTAATTTATATTATTTGTTCTTTTTTTATAGGTGTTCAAAATAAAGAAAGAGATGAAGAAAATAATGAACACATTGACCTTACTTGAGAAGATTTTTGGGTTGTGGATAAATGCTTTATTATCAATAGTTTTGTGTTGAATTTTTTTGAAACTTATTGCGACTTGAACTTGCTAGTATGTAAAAACTTAACTAATCATTTGGACTTGATTACATTTTACTTTTGGGTTTAATTTACTAGCTTGATGCATATTTTGAATTATGAGATTATTAATGAATGATTTTGTTTTGTGATGTGTATATATTGTGTTATAATTTATTATTTATGTAAATAAAAATTTATATTAATACTACTATTTATATAAATAGTTTTAATTTAGTAACACGTGGCAATCGTTGTTGCAATAGATCAATATACCATTGTAATAATAGGTAGTCAAAAATCATTGCAACAGAATAACAAAAGCATCGCAATAGATGCTATTGAAATGGTTTAAAGTCATCGCAATAGATGCTATTGCAATGGTTTAATGTCGTTGCAATAGATGAAATTAGGCATTATAATAAGTAATGAAATAGTTGTAATACATAGTCAAAACGCGTTGCAATAGAATAACAAAAGCGTCACAATAGATGCTATTGCAACTGTTAGAAACCATTGCAATAGCATCTATTGCAACGGTTTGTAACCGTTGCAATAGATGAAAACATGCTTCACAATAATTCAAAAGATAACCATCGCAATAGGTCTATCTATGGTGATGGTTGTCAGAAACCGCCACCATAGCTTCACCTATGGCGACGGTACAGACAACCATCGTATAAACCGTTGCCATAGATCTATTGCGACGCCCACCTATGGGACAGTTGCAGAACCATTGCGATAGGTCTATGGGAATGATTTTTTGGTCTATTGTAATGGTTTTGCAACCGTCACCATAGATCTAATTTCTAGTAGTGGATATTGCAACTAATGTTTGTCGAGAAAAAGAGAAGACAATAAAAAAATACAAAATTACATATTTCCTCTTTCCAACAATATTTGTTCATTATACTAAAAATGGATGTCCAAAAATATATGTTCAATTTAAAAAAATTGTTGGATAATTTATCCATTTCTATCTATTTTACCCTTCCTATTAAATACTATCTATTACACTCAATACATTTATCAAGGAATTAAATTTATTATATTCAAAGGGTAAAATAGAAAGCTTATCACTATTATTTATTATTTCTTAATATGTGTGTCAAGTCAATAGTGGAGATTACTATTGGACGGAAAGTAAAAGAAAAATAGGTATTTAATGTTGTGCCAAAGAAACAAAGGGGCATATGACCTTACAATTAATAGTTGTCAAGAAAAAAAAGAATAACTATATCAAAGGGATCAGGGGAGGGTAAGTTTATTTTGAAAGTGTGTAGGTGAGTGTAAATACTACCAAAAAAAGGCCCTCTAAACTAAAAACCCTACAGTCTTAAAACCCTAACTTTCATGTGCACACCTATGGTTATAGACACTCCAACCACCGACCAACCTACACTAGGGGTTGGTTAAGCAAATATTGATCCCCCTAACATCACCTATGCAACTTTCTTAAAACCTACACCTTTAAACAAAACACCTATACCCCTTAAACCTATTTTATTTTTGTATGGAGAACCTAGAATCTTGAGGGATAAGGAGGGGGTAGATTAGATGATAGTGAACAAAAAATTACATATGCAGTTATTGAAAATTTTTATTATGGTTGGCTAGATATTCAAGATCTAAAGAGATTAATTCCAAAACAATAAAAGTTGAAATGAAAATACAAGGACTGTTAAGAAATAGACATGTCCTTATTAGGGATATTATTTTCACTTATTATCACAACCATCCTTTTGCATCAATCATCTCAATTAGTCGTATCCCATGAGAAATTTGAAATGGGACCCCATGTTTAAACCGGAGGAAGAAAGACTATAGCGATTGCATAGATCTCCTTCCCATCACTTTCTCCAAATATTTTTGAAAGGAAAACTATTTTTTCATTAGCAACAGCAGGGGGTAGCCACTTCAAGTGGATATGGCTACTCAAACCAGCTATGCTAGAGTAAAAGTTAAAATTGATTTACAGGAAGAATTACCCACGCGCATTAACATAGGCGTGAAGAAACAGAATGGAGAAGTCACAAAAAATGGATTAGAATAAAACATGATTATATTCCTAAGTATTATAGAACATGTATGATTCAGGGACATAATGAAAACAATGCTATATGGAGCATCCAGGGCTATACACCAAAAAGGAGAAGGAGGAATAGAATGAGAAAGAAGTAGATAATAATACAAAAACATTGGAAAATAAGCTAGAAAATCTTCAGGAAAAGCAGGAAGGGAAACACACCGGTGACAACAATGCAGAGGAATTCAAAGAATAGAGGAACAAAAAAAGGGAAATAGAAGAAATAATTACAATAAATGGAGACAGGAAATGAGCTGAAATAGAGTATGAGTTTCCACTAGGAATCAATTTGAAGCACTTGAGAATATAGAATAAAATAAAGCACAGGAGATTGTAGCATAGAATGAACCACAAAATGCTGAAAAGCAATAAAGCAATAAAGAGGAAGTAGTAAGGGATGAAAAAAAAACCACAGAAGGGGTAATGGGATCAGTGGATAATCAGAATGGAAAAGGTAAAGAAAGGAGAACATGGTCCACCATCATGAACCTGTCAGCACTTAAAAGTAACTCGGAACATGGAAACAGCAGATCAGTCTCAAGAAAAATAGAGATGTTAGCAGAAGAATCAAAGAAGATTGCAATACCAGAGGTAGAAAAAAAACCTCAACAAACCCACCACAAGCCACAACATAATCATATACATCAAACACCAGAGAGTAAAATTTGAATAATAGCTTAGAAAGGGAATCAAGAAAAAGAGAATGAATATCCCTTTAAGGAAGCACCTAAATATATTAAGGAAAGTGAAGAACATATAGTCCTGAGAAGGGATGTAAAGGAAGATGAATACATGGAATGCAATATTCAGCCAGTTAGTAAGGCAGGGTATGTTTCCCAAAGACACTTGACAGTTTGGAGAAAGGTGCAAAGAAAGGTAGATCCACGATACCCTTCAAGTCAAAACAACGAGCAAAGATAAAGATTCCAACAATAATTATTGACTAGTAAAGTATTATTTTGGAACATAGGTATGTTAATACTTGAAATTCTTTTGAAAGATTAATGGATCTAAGCAAGAGGAATCACTATTCATTCATATCTTTACTGGAACCTTTTCATTCATATGTGAAGGAAGAAGAAATAAGTTTCACATTATAAAGATCAATAGCAGACAAGGAACAACTCTTCAAAAAATTATCAAATAGGAGAGGAAGCTATTACTCTTTTCACAGAACTGGTCTCAAAAAAAAGGGTGAGCTAAGACTAAAAAGTGTTGCAATGTATTCCAAAGTTGATTACTGAAGATCGTAATGAAGAAATTATAAGTCTACCATAAATAAATAGAGTTAAAAGGGTTATTTTTGAACTCAATGGAGATAGTTCTTGTGGACCAGATGGATTCTTAGGAGTATTCCTTTAGAGTTGTTGGCATATTATTAGAGAAGATATCACCAAACTAGTAAGATCATTTTTCTATGGGTAGGAGCTATAAAAAATACTTTTCATACCAATTTGGTGTTATTGCCTAAAAAGAAATTGGTGAAAGAATTCTCTAACCCTAGACCTATAAGTTTAAGTAGTTTTACCAATAAGATCATTTCCATAGTTTTACATATTAAAAGAATAGCAATGATGCCTCCTAATATAATCTCTCAAAATTAGGCAGCGTTTGTGAAAGGAATGAGCATTACAGAAATTATGTTATTAGCACAGGAAATAGTCTGAGATATTAACAGGATAATTAAAAATATCACTGTGGTGGTCAAACTTGATATGGCCAAAGCATATGATAGGGTTTCCTAGATATTCCTCACAAAGGTGCCAAGGAGATTTAGTTTCTTAGAGGTTATCATTGACATGGTTTATAGACTGATCTCCAACAACTGGTATTCAGTATTGGTAAATAGATATTCATATAGTTTTTTTTATTCTTCCAGGTGAGTTAAGCAAGGTGATCCTCTATCCCCTACCCTATTTATAATTACAGCAGAAGTCTTATCAAGGGGTCTAAATTAGTTACATAGTGATAAATAATTCAAGGGATATAGACTTCTAAAGTGGAGTCTTGAAATTAACCATCTCTCATTATGCTGATTACACATATTATTCTATTTAGGAGACAAAACATCCATCATTAAAATGATGGTGGTGTAAAAGAATTATGATAGTATTTCAGATGAAATAGTTATCATTAAAATGATGGTGGCGTTAAAGAAATATGAGAGTATTTTAGAAAAACTAATAACAAGAAGAAGAATTTTTTCTATTTGCATGACAAGACACTATAAATTTTAGCAATAAGACTGAGAAGGTTAATAGGAATAATACAAGGAAACTTTCCTTTTACTTATTTGGGAGGCCCACTAGGAAGATTTATTAAGAAGTAATAGGAAGAATATTGATATGTCAGAACAAGCTATCATCATTTTGGGATAGATTCATCCTCATCAATCATATCCTACAATTGATGTGTGTCTACACACTTTCAGCTATGAATCCTCCTAGAAGAGTTATTGGTTAGTTTTATCAAATTTTAATAAAATTCTTCTAGGGTAGTTTAGAAAAATATAAAAAGAAGATATTAGGTTTCTTAGGAAGACATGTACTACCCCAGAGAGGGGGGATTGGGGTTTAGATCACTACATGATGTGTCTAAATCCTTAATTGCTAAATTATGGTGGAAGTTTAGCATGTCAACCTAATCCCTATAGGCTCCTATATGGGTAACAAATATTATTAAAAACTTCATCCAGTAATCACTAGAAATACTGGTGCATATTATGTTTGGAGAAAGATATTTGATATAAGAGAAGAAGTGGAACATGAAATATGGTAGCAACTCAAGGAAAGAAACTCTAGCTTCTAGTTTGACAATTAGAAAAAGCTAGGGGCATTATATCATGTAGAGAAACGGGATGTAGGAGAGGAGGAAATAAAAGTATGAGAATTCGTCACTAATGGGGTATGTAATATGGAAAAACTCAGTGGATACCTATTACAGGATTTGATAAATCACATAGTGGAGAACATCTAATCACAGTTTAGAATTGAAAAAAATGACAATGCTTAGTGGATGGGGAATACGAAGGGAGAATTTACAGTGAGCTCACCTTATCATATCATGAGGCACAAGAGAGAGTAGATAGAATAGATGCAGAATATTTGAATAAAAGAAATTCCTTTTAAGATTACTGTGTTTTTATAGAGACTATGAAGGAAAAGGATAGCTACTAATGATAATCATAAGGGGATGTAGATCCAAATTGCATCAAAATTCCATTATTATAAAGCATGACAACAAGAAACTATGATACACCTACTACTATAGCATCCATAGCCTAATAGCTATAGAGCCAATTTGCTTCTTGTGCAGGTATTAACATGGATAGAGTCAATATACATCAGTTAATCTACAGGTGGTGGAACTATAAAGGCAATCCAAAAATTAAGCACATTGTCAAAGCAGTTTTAACAATGTTGATATGGGAATATTGGAAGAGGGGAATACTAGAAGACATGGAAAAGATATTACTTTGAATATTATGAAACACCAATGCTAAAAGAATGTGTTTTATATTATTAAAGTAAAATTTCCATGGATTAACTATGTAACTTTTCATTGGAATTGCATGCTGATTATGTTGCAAACATACAAACCTAGACTTCACTACATTGTAGTGAAAAGGAGTAAGCCAAAAGAAGGGTAGATTAAATGCAACGCAAATAGTGCTTGCAAAAGAAAACCAGGTAGGAGCTCTTATAGATTTTTCATTACAAATAGTGAAGGTGATCTTATCTGTGCAGAGGCTCATAATTTGGGAATCATTACTAATATGGAAGTAGAATCAATACCAATCTTAAAATCTATCAAGTATTGTCTTAGTTAGAACTTTCTACAGATACACCTGGAGACTTATTTTTTTGGCCTAAAAAGGATGATTGGAGGAGAGTGGAAAGTTTCTTGGATACTAGGGGAGAGAATTGATAAGATCAGAGAGCTTATGCTACAGATAAATATCCATATAAGTCATATATTCAGAAAGGCTAATCAACAAGCAGATTTTAGGGAAAACATAGCTATAGAATAGGAACACAAAATACAGTATCATAGTTTTAATCAGCTACCAAGCAAAGGGAGAAAGATTCTTAACATAGACAAAATGCAAATACCATCTATAAGAGTCAGAATAAGGAAGATAACAAACACACAGAGCCTGGCATAAGGTAAAGAAAAAGAAATTTCATATTGTCTCATAGTTATTATATTTATAAGAAAGTGTGTGGCATCATAAGGACAAAATAACTATGATAAAGATAACTAAACAAAGCTAAATCAGTTAATAAAATGGATCACCAGCATAAAGCAAGAGTCAGGGAGTAAATCTGCAATACAGTGCTTGCATCCATCTACGAGTTACAAAAAATAGATGTTGGGAGCAACTTATTTTTCTCCACTTTTTATTTAGCTACATAGAGGACATCAATCAACAGAGATAAAGAGAAGGAGGATTTATGCTCAAGGATAAAAAAGGAAAAACTTACACAGAACTACAAAACTGAGATACAAAGTTTAAACCCTTTATCAGATTACATTTGAACTCATGACATCCATCGAATTACAAACCTAAAAAACCTTGAGTTTTTGTTCCTTGAAAATTTTTTGATTTTTGAGCTTAATTCCCTAGCAATAACTCACCTAATAATTCATAATATGTCTTTATGGGTCAAAGAACCCAGTCATAATGAGACCAAAAGGATTTTTATAAGTCACTACCTTGATAACGACTAGACTTAACGAGTCGTAAGGAGTGTATTCATAATGTGTCCAATGTAGTGCCTCTATTAGAATATTGAGAATACGACTTGACCCTATGAGTCGTAGTGTCTTATTATGAGACATAGGGTGCCAATCGTAGGGTTCATAGTGAAAAGATAATGAGGGTTCTAGCTTGGCTATGACTGGAGGGTCTGAGTCATAGGGTGACCCTATAAGTCGTGAGGCCACCCATAACGACTGACAGTTTAATTTTTAGCTTTTAATAAAGGTATTTTAGACATCTCCCACTTGCTCTAAATATAACACACAACCTATAAACTCTATTGAGACTTTATTCACACCCATAACACAATTAAAACATATCCTCTTCTCTCTCAAATTCTCGCAAGATAAGCAAGCTAGGGTTTCCTCAAGGTTGAGCATTCAGGAGTCAATTCAAGGTTTATTCTCCATAATTATGAATGTTTTAGGCATGTGACTCTTTCCTTATTATTAATTTGTTAAAAATCATATGTATTAAAGAATTATTCACATGGAATTATTTTGGTTTGAAAACAAGGGTTGTGGGTTTTGAATATTTATTGTTGAACAATGCTTTCCCATGGTTTAATTATGATCATTAATATTTTAAATCTGGTTATGAACTTATGGGTGCATGGGAATGGTGATAAAACTGAGGGGTCATGGTTAAACCCCAATTTGATAATTTTGCCTTGATTATGATTTTGGAAATTGTATGCCCTCAATATGTTTGTGAAATTATCTATGAAAAAAGGATTTTGTCACATAGTTTGGTTTACCCACTTGTAATAATGCATTAGCATAAAATGGATAATGAAGTATGCATATTTTCCTTAAAAGGCCTTGGTGGCCATATATAAAT
Organism: Capsicum annuum; assembly: GCF_002878395.1. NCBI lineage: Eukaryota > Viridiplantae > Streptophyta > Magnoliopsida > Solanales > Solanaceae > Capsicum > Capsicum annuum. The sequence continues at coordinate 1,136,661 of NW_025833151.1, read as the reverse complement.
GGTGGAATTAGAACCTTGTGAGTTCGGTTGATTAAATATATTTGAGTCTCGAATAATTGATTTTTTTGAATATCTTTTGACTTATAGGTTCAAATCCCAGTTAGTTGAGTAGATGACATGGCATGATAATATTAACTTGCAAGTAAGGTTGGTATGACGATACCAACGCGATGCCTTGATATGCAATTGCTTTAATAAAAATAGGAATATATGTTAAATATTTTAATTGGGCTTTAAAAGAGGGTTATGTAGTTGAGTCGTGAAAGTGGAGGTCTGAGTGACTGATATTAGAAACCACATAGCTGGTACAGGGGTCGTTATGGCTTGAGGTTCGAGTCTTATTGCTTGTTACCTGGTGGTTTGAGTCTACCTTATTGATATTATTATGATTTGAGGGTTTAAGTCCCCCATATTACATTTCATGATCGGGTGATCAAGTCACCTTAGTATATGATTAGAGGGTTCAAGTCTTTCGAGCATATATATATGATATTCCTTCAATTTGTGTGGCTACATACACTAGGACCCGACCAAAGAGTGAGAGTTGGGGCCCATATAGCCCGTGGGTACTATTATATGATGGTTGAGCTACATAATCCAGGTTAAAATATTAAAGTGCATGTTAAACCTTATTCCCTATCCATACATGTGATATATATACATATATATATGAATTTGATTATGTGCATTGGATTTTGAATGGATTTAAAACTGTTGATCATGGCATTATGTTATCCTTATCCCTGAGTTACATACTAGCATTCACCCCACTAACCGTCTTCAAATGTTGTATTCCCACGTGATGCAAGAATTGGCCATACTTCTACTTCTCCTACACAGTAATTTGGTTTTGGGGTCAGTTCATGATTTGACATTAATGTGGTGAGCTTCCATACATCAGAAGTATATAATTTATGTTTTAGTTTCTTATGTCTCTGATTTTTTAGACTTGTTTTGGCTATAGTCGAGGGCATATTCGACACTTTATGGATATTCGGTTCTGGTCCTATATTTAGAAAGCTTTATTGGATTAATGTGAGCTTGGGTGTTGTTGGTTGGTTATTTGGACAATTTTTGGTTGATGAATTATATACATGGTTTAAATATCTTTAAGCTTATCCTTATTTTATCTTGTTATATATTTGGAATTCATCCTATAGGGGTGATAATGTGGTGGTTGGTTAGGTGCAAGGGGGTGATCTCTAGTCCCCGGCAGACTTAAGATACCCATTATGGTTAGGACTTGGTTTGGGTCATCACAAATTGGTATCAGAGCCTAGGTTTGGTGTCATTAGGTATCCAACAAAGTCATGTCAAGTAGAGTCTATTTTATGGGTGTGTAGCATGCCACACTTATAAGAGAGAGGCTATAAGGTATTTAGGAATGTTTCCGTTTCTTATGATCTATTCTTCGGGCTATAGAGTCTAAGGTTATGAAATCTCCTCTAATTCCTGTATGTTCACTTTTCAGATCATGCCTCTAACAAAATATTATGCTCATGGAAACTTCTATCTCATCTAAGGACAATGTGGACAAAACTCGTTCTACCCCTAGCATACAGACCCGATCTAAGATTGCTGCTTCGATTACCCTAGCAGAGTTCTGTCGGTTCCCTCTAGTCCTCCTTGGACACCTCAAGGCAAAGTATCCTATTCTAAGTTTCATAGTTTTATTCATTTATTGACCTAGATAGTAGTCTCTCTGTCACACCTATCTGGTTTTGATGGTGGGGGAAGAAATCAGGCCAAGATAGGGGAGAGGCATAATAAAAAGTTTAGATATTTAGATTAGGGTGGGGGTCATCATAGTAGCGGCAGATATAGGAGACAGTGGACTAAGGGAGGAAGCAAGGGACATTTTGGTTCATACCCATCGGCTAAATCCCCTTACCTAAAGTCATTCAGTGATTGTTATTTTTAAAAGGGTATAGGTCCTAGGGCATAGGGTGCCCATTATCAATTTAGTTAATCCCAGTTAGTCCCTCTTTATCTATTTTGCCTATTTTATAGTTAGTGGCATCATGGATTTTATCGTAAAGGGAAGAATTGATGCTTCAAGTGTGGTCAACGCAGTTATATGCAGTGGTATTGTCTTTCGGTCAGTGTTACTACTGGATCCAATAAGATTCTAGTTGCTAGCTCTTTGGTTTTCTCACCAAGGGGTGCTACTTTTAATACCGGTACTAGCCGAAATTGTCTGTATACTCTTGATACCCGCCCAAAGTCTAAGGCATCACTAAATATCATTGTTGGTATGTTACAACTCTTTTCTTGTGATATGTATTGCTTTTTTGATCTGGGGTCTACTCTCCCTTATGTGACTCCTTATGTGGTTGTTCACTTTGGTTTTAATCCTGAGTGTATCTAGATCCTTTCACTATGTCCACCCCAGTGGGTGACTCCATTGTGGCTAGAGGGGTCTATAGGGTTTGTGTGATATCAGTCCATGGTAGGGTTACTTAGTGGATCTAATAGATTGGACATAGTAGACTTTGATGTGATTTTGGGGATAGATTGGTTGCATTCGTGTTATGCGTCTCTGGATTGTCAGACCAATAAGGTCATTTTCTATTTCTCAAATAATCTGGTGATTGAATAGAAAGGTAATTCCCTAGTGACTAAGGGAAGGTTCATTTCATATCTTAGAACCCGAAAATTGATTTCCAAAAAGGGTGACTCTACTATCTAGTGCATACTAAGGTTTCTAGATCTGAAGGTCCTTCTTTGTAGTCTGTCCCTGTGATCTGTGAATGTTTTGAAGTATTATTTGATGATCTTCATGGTGTTCCTCCCAATAGGAAAATTGATTTTTGGGATTGATCTTCCTCCAAAAACTCATCCTATCTCTATCCATTCTTGCGGAATAGCTCCAACTGAGTTAAAAGAAATTAAGGAGCAGTTGAAAGATCTACTTGATAAGGTTTGGTCTGCCCTGGCATTTCTCTATGGGATTATTCCATTCTTTGTGCGTAGTAATGATGGTTTTCTCTGAATATGTATAGGTTATCGACAAGTGAATAAGGAATTTAGGGTGACCTTCTTGTGGGGTGGACTATATATATATTTTATACAGGGTACTCTGTTAGTGTTGCATGATGGTTGATAGACACTAAGTTTGAACCTTAGATGTTGATTTTAGTGAAAGGAGTATGTTAGCTCGAGGATAGTGATGCGGGATTTGTAGGAATAAATTGGTGAGCTTGGCAGGGCATATGAAAGAGATGAGGCTGATGAATTAAGGAATACTGGAGTGGGAAAGTTGTGATATATAGTCCAAAGGTCCATATTGAACTGAGAGATTAGGGGCTAACTTATTTGATGGATTAGGGCATGGAGTTTGTAAGAATATGTTAAACCCTAGGTAGCACTTAGATAGATAAGGTTTTAAGTATAAAAGAGCCAAGTGTCCCTAGTACATGTCCTTAGTGATACCTCTTAGAGCGGAGTATTATGCTTATAGATATTGTAAGATGGAGATCGAGGGCTAATCTTAAATTTTCTCCTAGCAGTGGGCCTCAAGAAAGATTCGGGGTGAATTTACTACTATTTTAGTGATTCCTTTCTATTTTAGTTAAGAAGGCACTCTACTAGTGTTGTACGCATTCTAATAGTGCTTATGCCTAAGGCCCGTATTCTACATGTCGTGTATGTCCATACTCCAGCCCCTGAACCAAAGGCAATAATGGTTCTCAGAAATCTGAGCTTCCAAGTATTCAAGCTCTATGTCATAAGGCTCATGATCCATACATTCATGTCTCGCGTTATTCCTAGTTCCAAGAAATAGTAGTTTCAAGCGGAAATCCTCTTCTTTGTCCCTGAATATGAATCTTGTCTTTATGTTATATTACCCATGATATATGCAGTCGTACTTCTCCCAGTGCCCAGTCTTAAGGACTCGCGCTATGGTATGTTTATGTCAGAACAACCCTCTATTTATAACCTAGATAGTTGCTATGAAGTACTTTGTACCTATTGTACTGTGTCTCATTTTACGGGTCTCACCTTGAGTAGTACGACAAATAGGAGTTGTAATTGAGAAGTAACCCCTCCCCCCTCATTCTTGATGCTTGTACTCTAGTTCCATAGTGACCTTTCTTATGTTAGTATGGTAGTGGATATAGAAGCGTAGTAATGTTCTGGATGAGGGACTAGATATTTTTTATAGTAAAAATTTTGGGGTGACTGCTCAGGGTAAAATTATAGATAAAGATGGAAGGGTAAGATGAACCTTTGTTATGTAAAATAGTTAAGAAGAAAAAATGTGGTGAAAGCCATCGCGATAGTGATTGAAGTTTCTAGTTTTGAGTGAGAGATCCGTAGGGAGGGCGTAGAAAGACATGCTTGAATGATGTGATTGATAGATACACAAACTATTATGTTATGTGATTAGTACTCTTTGATTAAGGACTGAGGTTACTTGGTTTTTATAATAAGATCAAGTAGTACTATCAGAGTGGTGTAAAGTATATGGACCTATGACTTACATTAGCACCTTTAGCTCTAAGTTAGGCTTTAACATGGGAGGGAGATGCAGCAATGCTCAGGTCTTGCATTTATGTGTTTCACGGGAGAGTTAGGAGGTTTAAATAGTGGAGTGTTGAAATCTTAGTGGAGAGTGTGGTCATATTTAAGGGTTATTAGATATATTTTTGGGAGGAAGAAGCCATGTGGGAAGCTTGAGGGGACATAAAATCCAAATATCCACTCTTGTTCCCCCGCTCTTGATAATCGTGCTATAGGATATTTTGTTTTACTTATTTGTTAAAGGTATGTGCTGTTATGTTTGGAGTCTAATCGTTCTCATAAATGCATTGACCCATTGTTTGAGGATGAATAATCCAAGTAGGGGAGAATTAAAACACCTCGAGTTTTTGCTCCTTGAAAGTTTTCTGAGTTATGAGTTTTTTGCCCTGGCAATAACTCATCTAACGAGTCTTAATGTGTCTTTATGGGTCGTAATACCCAGTCGTAATAAGCCCAGAAGGATTTACCTAAGTCAATGCCTTGATAACAACTGGACTTAACGAGTCTAATAGACTCCTAACGAGTCATAAGGAGGGTATTTTGTAAGGTGTCCAGTGTAGTGCATCTATTAGAATATTGAGATTACGACTTGACTCTATGAGTCGTAGTGTCTCATTATGATACATAGGGTGCTAGTCATAGGGTTCACACTGAAGAGCCAATGGGGGTTCTAGTTTGGCTACGACTGGAGGGTCCGAGTCGTAGGATGATCTACAAGTTGTGAGGTTACCCATAATGACTAGCGGTTTAATTTTTAGGTTTTAATAAGGGTATTTTAGACATATCCCTCTTCCTCTAAACATAACCCACGACCTAAAAACCCTATTGAGACCTTATTTCTACCAATAACACAATCAAAACATATCCTCTTCTCTCTCAAATTCTCTCAAGCTAGGCAAGCTAGGATTTCCTCAAGGTTGAACATCCAAGGGTCAATTCAAGGTTTCTTCTCCATAATTGTGAATACTTCAAGCATGTGACTCTTCCCTCATTGTTAATTTGTTAAAAAGCAAATAGATTAAAGTATTATTCATATGGAATTGTTCTGGTTTTAAAAATAAAGGTTGTGGGTTTTGAATGCTTATTATTGAACAATGCTTTCCCATGGTTTAATTATGATCATTCATATTTTAAATATGGTTTTGAACTTTTGGGTGCATGGGAATGGTGATTAAACTGAGGAGTCAATGGTGAACCCCATTTGATGATTTTGCCTTGATTATGATTTTGGAAATTATATGTCCTTAAAATATTTATGAAATTGTCAATGAAAAATGGATTTTGTCACATAGTTTGGTTTACCCACTTGTAATAATGCATTGGCATAAAAAGGATATTGAAATATGCATGTTTTACTTAAAATGCCTTGGTGTCCATGTATAAATGGTGGAATTGGAACCTTGCGGGTTCGGTTGATTAAATGGGTTTGAGTCTGAAATGATTGATTTTTTTTAATATCTTTTGATTTATAGGTTCGAGTCTTTGTTAGTTGAGTAGATGACATGGCATGATGATGTTAGCTTGTAAGCAAAGTTGGTATGACGATACCAACGGGATGCCTTGGTGTGTAATTGGTTTAATGAAAATGGGAATATATGTTAAATGTTTTAATTCGGCTTTGACAGAGGGTTGTGTAGCTGAGTTGTGAAAGTGGAGGTTCGAATGACTGATACTGTAAATCGAGATAGATGGTGTGAGGGTCGTTATGGCTTGAGGGTTTGAGTCCCCTTGCTTGTGACCAGGTGGTTTGTGTCCGCCTTATTGATATTATTATGATTGAAGGGTTCGAGTCCCTCATATCATATTTCATTATTGGATGCTTAAGTCACCTTAGTATATGATTGGAGGGTTTGAGTCCCCTGTGCATATATATATAATCTTTCTCCGATTCATACGGCTACACGCATTGGGGCCCGACCAGGGGTTAAGAGTTGGGGCCTATATAGCCCGTGGGTACTATTATATGATGGTTATAATCCAGGTTAAAGTTTTAAAGTGCATGTTAAACCTTGTCCCCTATCCCGGCATGTGATATATATATCTATGTATATGCATTTTATTATGTGCATTGGATTTTGAATGAGTCTGAAATAGTTGATAATGGCATTATGTTATCCTTATCCCTGATTTACATGCTAGTGTTCACCCCGCTAACCGTCTTCAAATGTTGTATCCCCACGCAATGCAGGAATTAGCCATAATTCTACTTCTCCTAAACAGTGATTCATATTTGGGATCAGTTCGTGAGTTCACATTGAAATGGTGAGCTTCCATACATCAAAATTCTATATTTCATGCTTTAATCTCTTATGTCTCATATTGTTTAGACTTGTTTTGGCTATAGTCGGGGGCATATCCTGACACTTTATTGATACTCAGTTTTGGTCCCTTGTTTTGAAAGCTTTTTTGGATTACTGTAGGCTTGGGTGTTATTGGTAGGTCATTTGGTCGGTTTTTGGTTGATGGATTATAGACATGGTTTAAATATCTCTAAGCTTATCATTATGCTATCGTATTATATGTTCAGAATTCAGCCGACAGGAGTGATATTGTAGTGGTTGGTTAAGTGCAAGGGGTGATCTCCGGTCTCTGGTGGACTTAAGCTATCCATCATGGTCAGGCCCTGGTTTGAGTTATGACAAAACCTAAAAGAGGATATCATAGTGAGCAGGGGAGTATTTCGATAGAAAAAAAGAAAATTAAGAGTTTTACTTATGCAGGCTGAGCAAGAAGCAAACACATACAAAATGATGGAGATATTTCTTCACCCACGACAAGAGAAGGTGGAGACGATTGTTGGGGAAGAGCAAACTCGTCATTTTCAGTGGCAAAGAAAGCGGAGAGACAAAGAAGATAAGGTTCACTTGGGAAATCTTAAGTGTAGGGAACTTTATATAGACCCTACTTGGTCATTTGGATCGGGTTTGGGCTTCATGGTATTTATTTCTTGTATGTTGTGATAATCGGACCTTTTGCGGATTTTAATAAAATAGACTATTGAGTCCACTATTAACCCAAAAAAAAGGACCAGGGGAGAGGAGGAAGGGTATCTCAGGTAATTTTGTTCTAATTAGAGATTTTGGGAATTAGCATGAAGGGGCATTTTCATGTAAATAGTTCAATTTTAGGGTAGCCTTCTCCTTATAAAGTACAACTAGAAGAAAGACTGAAATAAGTAAACTTGGTCTATCCATATGGTTTGATTTTCAAGGTTAAATTAGCTATAGGTATTAGCAGTTTTCTTACACAAAATTGAAGTAAAGAAAGTTTATGTGATATTACTTTAGAGGCATGTGTTCCAGAAAAAATATCCTAGGAAAAAATTTTATATTCACTCTATTATAACGCCTTAATACCAAGCAAATTAGAATCAACTATATAAATACTATGTCTATCTATGTCGTTGGCTCCATTAAAGCTCTCACTCGTTTAATATTATATAAATAAAATTAAAAAGGCAAAACCCTTCCTATTTCCTATATAACAAAGTAAATTATATGACTAAGCCCTTTTTGTAAAGTCTTTCTCATTCTCAATATATATTTATCCCTGTATTACACCAAAAAAATTAGGGTTTAATTTGAAGATTTGAGGAATGTTTGAAGGAAAAAGTAGGATAGACATCTGGAGGTGTATAGATTAAGATATGTATGGTTTGAAGGAGTAAAATAATAGGATACATACATCAATATAAGGTGAGTACATTGTAGCCCCTGCTAAGTGACCATTAAGTAAATGGAAGATGGGTCCTTGCTCATCATATTGTAAGACCCAAAAGAGTTTTATCAACTTTTTATTGAAATATTCTCCTTTGATATTTGTGTATTTCTTGAAATTTTAATAATTGGTGTTAATAAGTTAGCTTTCCATTAATAAGCATATGAATAATTTGACAGTGCAATGCATGTCTCGAAAAGCAATTAATCTGGAACAAATAGATTATTTAAATAGAATGGAAAAATTATTAAAATTAGTAATGTAATTTGTATTCACATGTTGACCATAGCACTTATCATGTGGGTATTGAGCATGATTATGGGTACAATGTTATATACGAACTCGAGTTCACCTATTTCGAGGATAAGAGATTAGATAAGTAGCTACTACAGTAGTGAATTGTAATGACTTGATTTTTTGTGATTTCTGTGAATTATATCATTTACGTGTGATTTGATCATTTTACCCTTTCGTGATTGCTTTGTGGTATTTCTAGGGTGTGAAAATAATTATCACGGTTTCTAATATTTTTTATGTGATTTATGTGAGTTTGTGGTTTTTAGAGGCTAAAAAGTTTTATTAGTCAACTTTGATCAATATTTATTATTTGTGCGTCGGATGGCAAAACAAACTGTGTCAGCAGATTCGAAACATCGATTTTAGGTCGGTAACATGGTTGGTGTGATTTTGCGGCCTTTATATCTCATTTCGACCCTCGATTCAAAAAGTTGTGAAATTAAGTTATGGAGATTAATTTTGTGAAAATGATATTTTTTGAAAATCTGATATGGATATTGAGTCCGGAGCTTCGAATTTGATAGGGTAGCATAGTTCGTTTGCATTTTTGGAATTTCGGATGAATCTAGAGGGGTCCGCGGAGACTTGAAATTCTCTAAGCCTCCAGCTGATACACCACTCAGCTGGTGCATCCGCTTAAGCGACACATGAGTCGCTTAAGCGGAGGCTGCTTAAGCGGCTAGCCGGTCGCTTAAGCGACCTGGCTTGACCAACAAGTGTCACTTAAGCGGACTTGGGTTGACATGTGCAGCCTTGGCAAGTGTCGCTTAAAAGGGACTTGGCCGCTTAAGCGATGCCTGGATAATATATATATACCACTTTTTCTCAAATTTTCACCATTTTTGACACTTGAAGCTTTGAATTTTAGAATTTTTGGGTGATTTATTTCATTTTCAATCTTGGGTAAACTCCAAATCCCTATTTCAATTATTTTTCTTCGATCCTTGTCATTTAAAGCATGTTAAAACTCAATTTCAAAAGTGAAATTTGGGGATTTTGCCCCAAAAGGTCTAAATTAGTAATTCTTCAATTTAAACCCCAATTTCAATCCATTTTCACTTGGATTTTTTCTATGGGTTTCTTTAATTATGGATAATATATTTTTGAACAAAAAATTTGATTTTACCCTTCTTTTTTGAAAACCTGTTTTAGGGGTCCGTTTTGATCTCGATCCAAAAATGGAAAATATGAGTATCGTAGGCCTTCTTTTGATACGTAAATTTTATATTGATATGTGTTAGTTGATTTTGAGTCTATTCGTGAGAGGAAGGCTCCTTGTTGAAGGCTTTCGAATTCAATTTTCTTCATTCGAGATAGGTTATAGCTTAACTTTATTCAGACTAGGCTAGGTAGTTAATATTCATATAAAATCATGTTAAATGGCTTTATTATTATTTTGTGGCCGTGTGAGAGCCAATGTAGTTGTTATTTGATGGTTTTGAGACATTATTTTCTATGGATGACTGTGTGGGGTCTTATATGATGTTATTGACCTGGTATTTATGTAATTGGTTGTTTTCTTCATGTTGGAAAATGTCTAAGTTGGTATTTACTTGGTATCAAATGGCATATTATTGTATATCTTACTCTATTGATTTATGGAGAAAAAAGACATTATTTCCCCCCTGAACTTGTTCGCATAATTTACTTTAGCACTTAAACTTAACTTCCATTTATTTACTCTTCTTAACATTTTTAAAGTGTATTACTTTCACCCCTCAAACTGACATGGAATTTAAAAAGAAAAAAAAATGTGGGGGGGTTATTTTAAAAAAAAAACTATTTATATATATATTAGAAAAAAATATATATATCTCATCTTCTTCTTCTACCCCCACCCCCATCCCACCCCCACCATAATTTTCCTCTCCAAACCTGCCACCACCAACCCCCCTCCTCCTTCAACCATCAATTTTACCACCAGCAGCTCCACCCCCTCCTCTCCAAACCCCCAATTTCTTCTCCTTCAATTACCAAATCCTTCACGCACACAAATCCCTTCAATTTATCCTTCTTAAACCCCTTGACTTAAGATCATTAGAAAAGAATGAAATTGAATTCCCAAAATTAAAAGTTATCTTTATGAATTTGAAAATTTAAAATAAAATTGAAATTGAAGAAAAGTTATTAGTGGTGGTGTAATGGTGATGGAGGTGTTAATTTTGTGCGTACATTCTCTTGTGGGTTTGCTTTAATTGTTTTTCAATGAGTTTTATCGGAATATGTCAGAATGAAGAATTTTGTATTAGGACGTGGTGATGCTATTGCATTATTATTTCTTGAATTGGTGGTTTGATGAAGAAATAATTGGTACTTTTTTTTTCTTAATGGACAACAACAAGGGCTATTGGTAATATGCTTTAAGTTTGAAGAAGATAGAAAATGGAAGAGGGGGGAGAGATGGGGTGGTTTGAAGAAGATAGAAAGGAGGGGGGACTGCGTTTGCAAGGTAGGGGCGGGGTGGGCGGGGCGGGTGGGGGTTGTGAAGAAGATAGAAAATGGGGGCGGGGGTGCCTTTTTTATTTAATATATATAAATATATATATATATATATATATATATATATATATAATTTTATATATATATATAATAGTAAATATAGATTTTTCATTTTTTTTAAAAAAATATATAAAAATAATGTGTGGGGTATTAATTTTTATTTAGAAAAATTGAACTTTTTACGTGGCAATGACGTGGCCCCGACATGACATTGACATGGCGTTGATGTGTAGGCGAGTGTAACACACTTTCCGTTGTGAGAGTGGTATTCAGTTTTGAGGGGTGAAAATAATACACTCTAAAGATGTTAAGGGGGTAAATAAACGGAAGTTAAGTTTAAGTGCTAAAGTAAGTTATGCGAACAAGTTCAAGGGGAAATTCAGTGGTTGGCGTATTAAGTGAATTTTTGGATCACATGGTTGGTATATTGGTTGGATTTGGAAATTCTCATTCTGGTTGGTTGTAAGCACTACATCCTCATATCATATACATTCATGAAACATTGTACCACTGTGACAATACTGGCTTTTTCTGACAGAAAATGTGACATCTTTAAAAATCCTCTGCCGATGTATGTGCCGGAAAAGAGTTATGGATATTGGATTGGTATTGGCTATTGGATTGTATATGGATTGACGAATCCCCATGGATCCTACCTCGGGAGCACAACTCGGTAGGTGTATACGGTGGTTGTGCGATAACTTTGTGCATTGCATCATCATTATCATCATCTTCATTGCACTTTTATACGTTGTGCACATTCTATGTTTGTGTTTTCATTCTTGATTTAATATTTATCTATTTGTGCCTCTTTCATGTACCTGTATTTCGGTATATGTGTATATTACAGAACTGTTAGTGGAGACAGTGTGAGCTATCATTTGGGACATTTTCTGATTGCAGGTGACGTGCCCATAGTGTGTATTTTATGTGCTTTAGTTTCTACTTTACTCAGTCAGCCTATGATACCTACTGAGTACAAGTGGACCGTACTCATCCCTGCTGCGCTCTTTCGGTGCAGATCTAGGTATAGTGTGCCGCACGGTAATTCAGGCGGTGTTTGGAGTATTTTTGAGGTAGCGGTCGGTCTGTGCTTTCAAAGTTGATCTACTATCTCCTTTTGTTTAGTTATGTCTTGTTTTGTATTTCAGAGACAAAAATTGCTCCTTTTGAGCTATCGATTGTATATTTTGACTTCGATACGTACTTAGTTGGTTCACCGAATTTTGGGAGATTTATGGTATCTTTGTTATGTATTTTTCTGCTATTATTATATATGTTTGGTTCGACTTTGTTCTGGAAGCTTTACCTTAGGGTTTGGTGTTGTTTTCTCTTTTCATATCAGTTTGGATGATAGGCGTAAAGGCTTGCGATGACAAGTATCATCGTGACCCTTAATTTTTGGATCGTGACACGAATGGTGTCGGGTATTGCTAGTAATGAGATCACCATGTTAGTAGTGAATTCTTTACGCATGTAATTAAATTTCTATGTAACGCTCCTATAAAACCTTAAAGGTATATATCTTGATACTCACGTCACACGGACTATTTACTATGAACAAATGTTGTTGACATGGTACTAGTTTGGGGTCGAGCTACCATGTGCGAAAGTGGGAAATGTTAACTATTGGATTGTAGGTTACACCTTGTGGGCTAATCCGACCCGAAGGGCAGAGACAAGATTAAAGATAAACTTCCTAGAAAAAAGTTACGGGCATAGTTCTCACATTTTTTTCTCCCAAAAAACACATGCAAGAAAGACAATTAATTTGTGGATTAAACTTTGTTTCCTAGTGAAGCGAAGTTCAGTTTGTGTAACCTTTTCGACGGCAAGTTCAACAATCTTCGATGAGTTATAAAAATAAACAATTTGCTATTCTCCCTCCTCAATTTATCTGACTTGTAGTCGCACCCAAAAGGTTTACAACATAGCTAAGTATGGATTCTTCGACAAAGTTCGTTCTATGAGTTGTACAAGGATCTTTCACTTTATAAAATCTCAAGGGTCTAGAAGAAAGAAGTAAGTTTTTGCCTAGCCATACTGCTGAACCTGTTATGTGATGTACTGTCACGAACTAGGTTTGCTCAGGCTCGTTCACTGGTTCAGTTTGCATTAAAGTATCCAATATGGGCACGTCAATATATTTGCTAAATTTTATGTTGTATATTTTAAAAAATCACATGAAGTAACCACACTCTAGTCACATCCGTTAGGCCCAGGTATGTCGAGCCAAATGAAGAAGAATGAAGAATCCGCGCAACGTAGGTGGCGAAAGAGAGATTGGAGTAAGACAGGAATTGAAGATTACAAGAAGTGAGCTGCAATAATCAACATGATCTGTTAATACAGCAGATTTTCATCAAACTGTGGCAAGAAGATGAAAATCATCAGCTACCACCAAGCATATAGATATGAAACTTGTATGTACAACAGGATCATTGATGAGGGTGATTTCATGCTTTGTAAGGAACTTATAAGCAATGAAACAGTAAGGCTTAAGCATTTGCAGCTTTTTCTTCCGCCATTTCTGACACAGGAAGAAGGGTGCAGATGAGGTTGCGATCTCCATGCACATTGTCCACTCGTCCTGGAAATACAATCACAAGTAAATTATCATCAATACCAAGATATAAGACTCCATTTGTTCCATTTTAATTGTTGTTTTGGCTAATTTCACGCCCATTAAGAACATAATAAATACAAAGGTATCGTTTACTAATTTACACTTATTTAATAAAAATATATTGATTGTTTTATCTTCAATGCCGTGCATTCTTCTTTAATATCAAGGGTACAGTTAGAAACAACAACTAACCTGAGTCTTGAATTCCTAAACAACTTTTTGAGTTAAAACCTAAACTGACAATCAAAATGGGATGGAAGGAGTAGCATTTCTTACTAAATTTGGCAAGGAAAAAAAAATGAAAAGTAACACAATTACAAAGAACAGGGAATCGGTATTGCAATATAGTTCAATAAATGTAAGAACTGTAGATTTCAGCAGATACTTGGAGCTTTTTTCAATCATCTTATTGGATCTCTTCATATGAACTTGCAAATTTACTCTTCCTAGGTCTAACTGTTACACTATATTCATGATGAGAACCCCATGGACCAAAGAGGGAGAGAGAAAGAGTACATTTTTTCTCTTCTAACGTGTGCTCAGTAAAACACACTATTTTTATTTCAAGTACACAAAATTTGATAGAAATAGCTTTTTAGAGCAGTTCTGTTGTAATAGGACATGTTAAGGGCAAGTGTCATGCATGTCCTCAGTTGATTAATTAGTCCATTAGCTATCATTATGCAGGATGATTACATGAAAACTAATGACTCTTCAAAATGAAGTTTTTTGTATAATTGATAACAAAAAGGAAAACACTTTGTGCATGTAGGTTGATTGGGTGTTTAAAATTTAAGGACATAATATCAGTACGGATTGCTAGTATGTGGAAGTATAGAAAATGCATTGACCAGCACTAAGTGCTCGAAAGTATATGTTTGCTGAAAGCCTCAACATTTCAATGTATCACTGAATAAGACAAAATCTAATACTTCACAATTTAGCTAACGTTACGTTCGTAGGTTTAAAATTGGAGTTGTAATAGAGATGATAAAGACCTGTAGTTGGCCAGAATTTGGCACTCCTTAGCCATGGAGCAGGGTACGCAGCATATTCCCGAGAATATGGTTTTGTCCATGCATCAGCCATGAGCATTGATGGTGGATGAGGAGCCCCCTGCAACACAAGTCTCAATTAATATCTCCTAATTTATGCAAGTTATAACCAGACAAAACATTTCATTTAAAATAATCCACAAGAAAAAATAACACATATATACCTTGAGAACATTGTTGTTAATATCAACATTCCCTTTCTCAATCTGAGCGATTTCTTCTCGGATGGAGATGAGTGCATCACAAAACCTGTCTAGTTCCGCCTGCATAATATACAGCTACTTCAGGATCACCAAATTAAAAGCTATAATGTGTGTGCTACTGAAACTTTTTCCTGTATCATTCAATATGCATCCTTGTATTATACCTTGCTTTCACTTTCAGTGGGTTCAATCATAAGCGTACCAGGAACCGGCCAAGACATTGTAGGTCCATGAAATCCATAGTCAATAAGACGTTTAGCAACATCTTCAGGTTCTATCCCAGCAGTATTCTGAAAGGTCAAGATTTCAGAAGATTCAGTACAGTATAACAGCCAGTAAAAAAAGGGAGTGAAGTGGAAATGATTCAAAAAAAAACTACCTTAAAGCCCCTCAGGTCAATGATAAACTCGTGGGCACATGTTCCATTGACACCTCGGAAGAGAACTGGGTAGTGCTTCTGTTGATCAATAGCACAAAATATGATCAGCTACGAAGCATACACAAATTGAACACTTGCTGCAGGACAAACTGTTTCGCCCTATAATGAATAAAGACAGGCATAGCGAGTCTGGAAAGCAGAAAATTCAACTCAAATAGAATATGAGTATAAAAGAACAAAAACCTCCAAACGCTTAGCCATGTAGTTTGCATTCAGGATAGCTATCTTTGATGCATCTGTAAGTCCCTTAGACCCCATCATCGCAATGTAGGTATATGAAATCGGCAAAATAAGTGCAGAACCCCAGGGTGCAGCAGAAATAGCACCAAGTGGCTCACTATTGTCGGGAGCTGGGAGCCCTCCAGTTGGCACCTTCAGGAGATTACAATGATTAAGCAAACTAAACAAGATAGATACAACAAAATCCCAGGCCAATGAAGTGAGAAAAGTTTGCAAGTTTGATAATCACAATATTATTTTGAAGAAACATAAATCTAAGCAAAGAACAAGGCTACAGGACCTAGAGAGCTTTATCTAGTAAAGTAACTGGTGATTATCACGGACATACCACAGGGTGTGATGGCAAATATGGTGCCAAGTGCTTCTTCACTCCAATTGGACCCATTCCAGGACCTCCTCCACCATGAGGAATGCAGAATGTTTTATGGAGATTTAGATGACAAACATCAGCACCAATAAAACCAGGGCTTGTCAAACCGACCTGTAAAGAGAAATTAGCGATGAATGAAAAAGGCTGAACAACACCGGCATCTACTCCCCCTCGAAAACAAGAAACGACCAACAACAAAGTGGTATGGTTAGTAGCTGAACTAAAACTAAATTTTGATGACGTAATTGAAGAGTAAATAGAAGAAAGGTATTATACATAAGTTTAAAAAACAGCTATCATTTTGTTCAGAAAGTTCTATTGACCACAGCCAAGCTGCTGATAAAACCTTTAAACCAAGGTAAGCAATCCAGAAAAGAGAGAGCTCCAGACTTGACAGCACTGGACACAATATGACTTCACAAAAGTCAGAGCAGACCAAACTGTAGTAAATCGTACTATCTCACATATCATGTGGGACAACTATCAAATCACCCAGGAGTAAGGAAAAAGAGGAAGAAAAGGATAGGAGGGTAAATTAGGGTTCATTACCTAATCCAAATATGTCCCCTTCTTTTAAGATATAAGGTCTAACTTCAAAATTGTTGAGCTAGAATTTAAAGAGATATAATGGTCTTATCACTAAACAGACTCAAAAAAGAAAAATCTACAAGAATTAAAATGATGAAATGTCTGCATCCTAGTTTACACACTATACAAATAAGCTGTAAATCTGAGCAAGAAAAATTACAGCACGAGAGGTTAGGAGTTGATATGAGGTAATTACCTGTGCATTCATGTTAGCTCCATCCATGTACACCTGACCACCATTGTCATGGATTATCTTACATATCTCATCAATTCCTTCCTCGTAAACTCCATGTGTTGATGGATAGGTAACCTGAAATTTAATCAAGATTTAAGTAAATACAACCAATACAGAAAGATGCCATATAATAGTAGCATGAGATTTACCATGAGAGCAGCAAGTTTATCCTTATTTGCCTCAGCAGCCTTCCTCAACTCTTCAATATTAATGTTTCCTTTTGCATCTGTCCCAACAGCAACAATTTTCATCCCACACATTGCAGCACTTGCAGGATTTGTTCCATGTGCTGATACAGGAATGATGCATACATTGCGGTGATGGTCACCCCTCGACTGCAGCAAAACTCAAATTCAATTACACTAGCCAAAAGCTTTACACAGTTAAGGATGAACAAAGGATAAGAATCTGATAATTAAAAGGAAAAACTATAATCCAATGGCCATTAGCATCCAATTATGGTAAATCAAGCATTCTTGGAAGATTAAAACTCTATAGCCTTCTACAACTCCATGAAGGATAACAGAAGTCCAGTAGTAACTAGATTGAAGTAAAGATCATCACCGAGAATGGGGTTTCATCAGGTGATTTTCCCTAATTCTCCCTCCATTCCCTTTTACTACTCCTCTATTGACTTGACAATCCCCTTAAGGAATCATTTATTAAAGGGTTTGTTTTACTAAATTACCCATATTAACTATGCTCTGGAAATCTAAATTTAACAACTAAACTTTATGTAGTTACTTAATGATGAGGGTAATATTGGAGGAAGATAATATCTCTCTCTTGATTTGCTAAAATGGACAAGTAAAAGGAAAAAGTTATCTTTGGTACAAGGGATTGGTATTTGATAGCTGAAAATAGTGAAAGCATGTGCAATATTTTCCCACCTATTTGGCTCTTTAAACATTTCACAAATACAATCTTAATTAAGTTCAGAGACCATAAATCAGATTCGCAAGCAAATTACTCATTGAGATTATGACGAGTACCGTATGATATGCACGAATAACCATCAATCCAGCATATTCTCCAGCAGCACCAGCATTAGGCTGCAACGAGAAGGAATCAAAACCTGTAATTGTACACAATAGGTCACCTAAATCGTCGAACATTTCCTGCAAGAAGGCATGTAACATTCTTGATTAGTTCTTTTGTTTCTGCAGCTTGCAAGCAGGTATTCCTCTAAGCAGTAACAACCTGATAGCCAGCTGCCAGTTCAGTGGGTGCAAAAGGGTGAATATTTGCGAAGTTAGGCCATGTCACTGGCATCATCTCTGTTGTGGCATTCAATTTCATTGTGCAGGAGCCCAAAGGAATCATGCTATGGCACAAGGAGAGGTCCTTCGATTGCAGCTTATGAAGGTATCTCAGTAACTCATGCTCCGTATGGTACCTGAATCATCAGAGTAACAATTAAACTAGCACTAACCTTACAGGATATAGATGGTTAAAACCATTGAAGGATCCCTTACGAGTTGAATATTTGGTGAGTCAAATATGGAGTCTCCCTTGTAAGTCCAGAAGGAATCAGATTTTCGACCTCTTGTGCAATTGATTGAGCAGTGAACGTGACCTATTAACAGCATCAAAGATAGGAACACACTATGCATACATTGAGTTGCTACCAGCAGCATGGATAGGGGAGTAATCATACTTACTGGCTTTCCCAAGGCAAAAACTTTAAGCAGATTGTCCACATCTTCCAAGGTAGTAGTTTCATCAAAAGATACAGTTATCTGAAAAAAAAGTGGGGGTTCACTTAATCATAACATCAATTCAATTATTGATAAGATTAAAATCAAAAAAAGAAAAGCTAGCTAGACTTACAGTATTGTTGTCCACAATCCGCAAGTTAATGTCATGCTTGTAAGCAACATCAGCAATTGCTTTTGCATCGGAACACTTAACCTTTACAGTGTCAAAGAATGGAAGATCCTGAACTTCTACGGTTCCAAGCTTTTTGAGACCAGCAGAAAATGTTCCAGCAAGACCATGAACACGTTGGGCAATGGTTTTTAGCCCCTCAGGTCCATGATAGACAGCATACATGGCAGCCATGTTGGCAAGCAAAGCCTGCATAATAAAAGGACAAAATCATAAACCAATAAAAGGAAATAAATTGCACAGCATCATGCATCAGCGCCTTCTGATGCACATATGAAAGTTAGATAAAGACTTGCAAGAAAATGAGATTTTGATTTGTTTTTACTCTCACTGCTCATGTCCAGACAAAACATTGTATACAAGCAGAAAGAAACATTTTTCAAACCAGTTAAAATATTTACTACTACAGTTTAAGAACGTTCTGTAATATAGAATCTAGTCTAGGAAACATAAATATAGGTATAGCATAGATGTTATTGAAAAACAGTAGTTCACTCAGTACCTGTGCTGTGCAAATGTTACTCGTAGCCTTGTCCCTGCGGATGTGTTGTTCCCTGGTCTGCATCGCCATACGAAGAGCAGGTTTTCCTGCAGAATCAACACTGACACCAATAATTCTTCCAGGCATCATTCTCTTGTATTCTTGGGAAGTTGCCAAGAAAGCTGCATGAGGACCTCCATAACCCATAGGCACTCCAAACCTCTGAGCAGAACCAACAACAATATCTGCTCCAAGTTCACCAGGAGGTTTCAACATTGTCAAGGCCAAAAGATCAGATGCCATAACAACCTTCACTCCATGAGCATGTGCATTCTTAATGAACTCTCCATAATCCAAGATCTCACCTTCCGTCCCTGGATATTGAACTAGTACCCCACAAACATCACCAGACTTATAATCAATGTCCTTAAGATCCACTTTGACTACCTTAAGATCAAATCCATCAGCTCTAGTCTTACAAATATCAATAGTTTGAGGGTGACAATTGCTTGCAATAAGGAAAGTTTTCTTTTTTCCTTTCAGAATATTGTTACACATGGCCATAGCCTCAGCTGCTGCGGTCCCTTCATCTAGTAAAGATGCATTGGACATTGGCAAACCAGTAAGATCTGTAATCATGGTCTGATAATTCATCAAGGACTCAAGACGTCCCTGTGAAATCTCAGCTTGATAAGGAGTGTACTGAGTGTACCAAGCAGGATTCTCCAGAAGATTCCTCAATATAACAGGTGGTACATACGTGTTATAATATCCCATCCCAATATATGACTTAAAAACCTTATTCTTTGAGGCTAATTTTTGCATATGGTCAATCATTTGTGACTCGGTTAATCCACCATCAAACTTATTAAACTTCATGGATTCAATACGAATAGATTGAGGCACAGTGGCATCAATCAGTGCATCAAGGCTTTGGAACCCACAAAACTCAGTCATTTTGCTTTGTTCTTCAGGGGTGGCTGAGTTATGTCGGCGTGGGAAAGTGTCACTTGGCTTCAATGCATCAACAGATATTGATCTAACTTGTTGGTGAGAATTGAAAGATTTTGCATGATTCCTACCCTGGAACGTGTAAGGAGACAATGAAGATACATACCTTGAAGCCCTGTAAAGAGATGCTGGGGATGATGGAATTGCATTGACACGGCTCTGTTTTGATTCTGAAACCAAACGTTTCAGAATTGCCCTGTTTGCCAATTTTCTAGCACCTTCCATTTGTCTTGCCAAAAATATTTTCAAGATTTGTAAAGAGGGAAAAAAAAAAAAACACCCCCAGAAAGAAAGGGATGCAAGATGAGAAAAAGTTGACAAAGTTTAACTTTAAGCTTTGCTTTTCACTATATATATATATATATATATATATATATATTATTTTTCATCGTTTCATAATAAATGAATTATTAAATTTTGATACATAAATTAAGAAAAAAATATTAAAACATAAATTTAACATAACTTTTTATTTTTACCTCTTAAAAAAAAAGTTGTTTTTATAATAACTTTTCAAAAATTAATTAGCTGTTAAACTGTAAGGGTAAATTTATAAAAAAAATTAATAATTTATTTATTTTAAAACACTAATAAATATCTCAATAATTAACTTATTCCGGAACGTTTTGGAGGTAGTATATATTTGCCCCCTATCTGTATGATTATTTATGGAACAAAAAAAGTGGGTGGTGGAAACGGGTTGTTGAGGATACCTGTCTTTACACAAGGTAATCTTTTTATATTTGTGCAAAATTATGAATCTGCCCCAATTGTCTATAATAGATTAAAAACAGAAAATAAATGTAATATTTTTATTTATCCAGTTTAAAAAATCATGTAAGCCAAAAAAAAATAAAAACTAAACGGTTTAGAAAATCAAATCAAATCAAAAATGCGTTATTACTTGGTTCCAATTTACCCCTTATTATTAATCATAATAATTTCTCTAAGGGGTCGTTTGATAGAGTGTATTGATAAAAATAATGCATGTATTAATTAATATATATTATGAATATCTTGTTTGGTAGCACAATTTTTAGTCAATGTATAACTAATGCAAGCATTAGTTATACACTCTATTATGTATTAATGTGTGTATTACTAATACCATCCATTTTCTATGTATTAGTAATGCAAAGTCTTTAATACATGCATTAACTTATTAAATGACTTTAATACCCCTCAATTTCTCTCTTAAAATATTTCACCATTTCTTTTCCCGCCATTTTAATTTGCAATAGTGAATTTTTTCAAAACATTTCACAATTTTTTTTCCACCATTTTAATCTACAACAATTAATAATTGTAACATATTTAAATAATTGCTTCGAGGGTCTTTCAAAAGATTAAAAAAAAATTGAGACTATTTCTTAATTTTACATCTTATATTTTATTTTTGTTTCAATTATGTTAATCCGTTAGCATAATATTTCATGCGCAAAGATGCAGGTCTTGCAATTAATCCGAAACCTCTATATACTAGTTCAACAATACTAGTTATATTTGAGATGGTAAAAAAATTTTGTTGCAAAAAAGTGTACAAAATCAAAGAAGGGTATTTTTGAAAACAAACATTTTTTTTATAGAAATTATGTAAGATGTATTCTTTCTTATACATCAAACCAAACAATGTATAAGAAATAATACATGCATAACTAATACAAGCACTACAAATGCAAGCATTACTAATACACTATATTTTGCATTGATCTTATACACTCTATCAAACGATCCCTAAGTATTGAAATTAATATATTCAAATGGGATGACATAAACAACCTTTGGAAATTATTGATTTTTTTTTTTCGTCTTACCACCTCAATTGCATCATCTTTCTATTGAACCTTTAAATTTTTTACTTATCACTTTTAATATGACACATTCTTTAAGAAAATAACAATTGATATGATGGTTTTACAATACAACCCCTATTAAATATGTTTATAGTAATATATTGGAGAATAAATAATTAATATTCGGATTAGGATAAAATAAAGAAAATTAGTTTGTCTTTTTCTTGATATGTCAAAAATAAAAAGTAAAAATAAAAATTTAATTAAAAAAATAGTGACAAATAAAAGCAAAGGAGTATAAAATGTGTTTATTAAGCATATTTCATAACATGGCATAGCAAATGTAGTTTACTCATTCTAGACGTGTAAGAGGTATCTTTCTTAAATCTTTTTTTCTCTTTCAATCCGTCTCCTATCAGCACTTTCTCCATCATTATCCGCAACACCCTCACAACCATCTCTCATTCACCTTCAGAGGAGGTCCTCTTCCTTCATTTTACCTGTTATCTCCAAAGGAAAAGAAAAAGGAATCACAAGTAATATTAATTAAAGCAACATCAATATAACTAGGTGTTTTTTTTATGAAAAAAAGTACTGCAGCACATGATTGAGCAGACCTCATAAGTAAATTTGTTAATATAATTAATTACAGAGTTTTACCTATTTAATTTCGTAGTAGTGTCAAATTTTGATAACATTTGTTATTGATAACAAAGACAGAAAGAGAAAGAAAAGATGTTATAGTTGATGATGAAATTTAGGTAAAAGTTGACAGCTTGAAAAAAGGACAAGAAGAAAACATAGCACGAGGTGTAAAATATATTTTTAAAAAATAAATGTAAAATAGAAAAGTATTCAAATAAATTATTAAAATGTAGAAAAAAAATTAAGACCAATGATTCAACTTTCATTAGATAATTTAAAAAAGTTTGAAAGATATAAAGGGAGAAAGTCCATGATAGCATTAATGGTGGATCTGATTTTGTAGTGAAAGGGGGCCAAGAAGAAAACAGTGGGAAAGGGGTTGGGGAGGAGGAGGTAATTCTAATAAAAGAAGATATAAAATTATTATCTTTAGTTTGTCATTCACTTTTTTTTTATGTCATAGTGTGTGAAAGTCAAGAACGTTAATTTTCTGAGGAATTGTTAGAGGAATGTCTCATAGACACTTTAAATATACATTAGGTGTTTAATAGATAATGCATATAATTGAAGTATCTAAATGAAAAAAATTAATAAATTAAAGCGACTACGTATGTAATTTGTCTTCAAATGATAATATAAAAAAATATTATTCTATTTATTATTTTTTACCCGAAAGAAGTAATTATTAATATTTTATATACAATTTTCTCAGGAATTATCAATTTTTAGATCTTGTGGTGATGGGCGAAGAGTGGAGAGACACTAGGCAGCAATTTGGAGGAAAAAGACAGAAGATTTTTGGATCAATTAGATCTTGTTTTTCTATAAGCCAATAGTTTTTAGTGTTCTTTTCTTTTTCTTTTTCTTAATGGATACATCAATAATAAGGGCAAAAAATAATAAGGGTATCAAAGTTTTAAGGGAGGTGAAATTTGTATGGAAGGGAATGAATGGGGGTGAATTGGATTTCAATGGATGAAATTGAAAGATTTTTCTTTTTTTTTTTCCTTTTTTGAAATTGTTGTAGTAAATAGTACAATAAAATCAAAGCCTGAAATTTGTCAATAGTTTGGGAAGATTTTGATGGTTTGAATTGGATTTTTTCTGGGTTGGTGAAATATTCAACACTTGTTGCTTATCTTGATCCATCACCTCACAAATTCACTCTTGCAGCCGAAAGATCACATTACTTTTTTCCCATATATATGGAGATGTACGTGGAACTAAATATTGGGCTTAAGTCATCATCAAACACTTAAAGTTGTCCCGAAAATTCATTTAGACTGTTCAACTAAGGCTTGTATCTATCATGCCCCTAACCCATTTGAATTTTGATCCAATCAGACCTTTTTTGCCTAATCAGTAACATTTAAAGAGTGTGTGTAACACACTCACCTGACGTGACAAAAATAACTAATTAAAAGGCTAACACGTGACATTAAATCCAAAAATAATTAAAAAGGAATTATAACTTTAAAAAAAATTAAAAATAAATAAACACCCCACCTCTGCCTAACATTAAGCCAGTTCTGTTGCCTAAGAAATCTACTGCTTCTGAGGAGAAGGCTTCGACGCCAAAGGCTAAAAAGTCACCAAAGAAGGCTCAAGGGATCGGATTTTAGGGGTTTTATGTTTGGGTTAAATATGCAGTAAGCTTTTGTTTAGTTTTATTATAGGTAATTTTAGGATCTACGGTTCTGTTATGATTTTGTAACTTTGGTGTATTGTGCTTTTGGAAATATTAATAGAAAGTAATTCATTTTCTATCTTATCTTCTCAATTTCACTTTTTCTTTTTGTAGCCATTTTTGCTTTGGTTTAGTATTGGTCGTGCTTGTCAAATAGAATTATAAGAGAACAAGAGAGTCGATGAGGAGAGTCTGATGGATAATTAAAGGTAGGGGTGAAGACGCGGGGTATGTGTGTGTGAAGAAGAAGACGATAGAGGGGGTTGTGTGAAGAAGACACGAAGGAGGGAGGGGGCGGATGCTTTTCCTTTTTTTTTTTAATTAAAAAAATTAGGATAATTAAAAATTATATTAATAAAATAATTTAAATATATTTGTTTAATTTAAAAAGTAAAATATTATTTTTTTCTTCGATTCACGCGCTCTAGGAGAGTGTGTTACACTCTCCTTACCAAATCAACATTTTGTGTCTAATAGGTATCAATTTTAGCAGTTGAGGTGCCTAATAGGTACAGACCATAGTGTGAAGAGGGGTCTAAATGAATTTTCGGGATAACTTTAAGTGTCAGATGATGACTTAAGCCTAAATATTGGCACATGGAGACTCTAAGGGGTCGTTTGGTTAGAAAACAAGTTATGTTAGGATAAGTTATGTTGAGATTAGTTATACAGGGATTAGTTGTACTAGGATTAATTATCCTAGTATTACTTTTTAGTGGTTGTTTGGATTGTGCTACTAAAAATAATATGAATTACATTTTTTTTAAGAATCGATAGTTTATTTATAAAAATACCCTTCACCATGTTTAACTTAATTATTTTTCTTCATTTTAAATCTTACAAAAAAATTTAAAAGTTACTAATTTTTTTTAAATTTATTAGTTTCTTTTTCCTAAAATACATGTTAAGAAATTTATGTTGATATTTTTTAAATGTGTATGAAGCTTTAATATTTCATGTTAAATTATTTATTTTGTTCTAAATTCTATAAAATATTGATAATCTCATTTTTTTTGTCAAAAAAATTCATCATAAAAAAATGTGAAAAAGAATTTATCTCATTTTTTCATTATTTAGTATCATTAATATTTGGAGAGTCAAATTGTATTTTTTTTTTAAAATTAAATTTTTAAATATTTTATCTAAATATAAAAAATAATTTTTTATTTAATAATTAAGCATGTATTAAGTTATAAAGGGTATGTCAACATACTTTAATTACTTGTCCATGATAATTTTGTTAAAAAAACTAAACTATTGAAATAAGATTAATAAACATATCTACAAAATAGAAAGACAATAAATCGTTGGATCAATTTAAAATTTGATTGTATAAATAATTTTTATGGTGTCACTATTGTTTTTTCCATGACTCATTACTTTTATAGCATTTAATAAGCTCATATAATTATTCAAATTTACCAAAATGGATAAAAATATGTAGAGTAATTAAAATTTAAATTATGAATAAAATTGACAAAAAAATTTGATGTGAGGACTACCAAAATCTCACATTCTCTCTTATATATAGCAGTAAGGTAATATATATATATATATATATAAAGTGATAATTAAGGATTTGGTAGGCAATTGTGTCTCCCACCAAATGTATGGGATAAATTATTCCGGTAGGTGTCGTTTGGTTGGGAATGTAGTTATGTTGGGATTAGTTATACTGGGATAAGTTATGATAGGGTAAGTTATACTGAGATTAGTTATATTAGGATTATTTTTTATTGAGTGTTTGGTTTGTTGTTTTCAAAGTAATATGCATGGTATAATTTCTAAGAATAAAGTAATTGATTACCAAAATAACCCCATCTTATTTAACTTATTTTTTGTTTATATATATTGTTTTTCAAGCTTTAAATATTTATTCTTAAAAATAAAATTTTCATCTTATTTACCTTAATTTTTTTGTAAGTGCATTTTCATGATTATAACGTGTGTATTTTAAAAATAAAACTTTCATCTTATTTAGCTTTAATTTTTTTGTATGTGCCTTCCCATGATTATGTCGTGTGTTTAAAAAAAAATCTTACTGCATCTTATTTAGTTTGAAATAAAAACTTTCAATTTAAGTTTGTTAAAGTAAAAGAAGATTTGTTGTTTATGTCACTTCAATTAAACACGTATTGCTCATATAATATAGAATATTAAAATTCATTTTAATTGATATATACAATATCAATTTTTAAGTGATTAAAAAATTATTTAATTTAAAATATGTAATTGAACAATAGAGTCGATTGTGAAACGATAATGTGTATTAAAACTAGGCAACGCCTTTGTAGTTGCTAAAATATTTTACAGATTACTAGCGAATGGTAATTATTATTATAAAATCTACTTACTTTAATTAATCTTTTATTGTGTAGTAAGATCTTTTTGTGTTATCAATTCACAAAAATAACACTTGGAAGGAAAAAGTTGATGTTGAATTTCGTTTTTCTATGCTTAAAAAATTATAGTACCTACATTTTGTTGGATATATAAAAAATTATAGTACCTAGTTTTGATCCTTATTGTGTATGAATCTAACATATTTTAATTCTTAATTTGTTAATTTTGCATTTTGATCCTTTATATAAGAAAATAACGTATAAGTTTATAAAGTTCACAAGCAGTGGGATGAAAAAAAATGCAAAGTTCAATTGATAAGAGGTTAATTTTTCTTAGTCATATATTTTCGTCGATCCAAAATAAGATATTTTAGTTTTTTTAATTTGTCATAATAACGCGTTTTAGATAATCAAGTAGATATCAATAATCTTTTTTCACTTTCAAAAGCAATAATTAGAGATGATGAAAAAGATTGGAGAAATGTGTTTGTAATAGATTTGGGGGTATTTTTGTCATTTTATATTTATCCAAGGATAAATTAAGGTGGGATAACTTATACCACCAAATATGTGGTATAAATTATCCCGGGACTATTATTAGTCTCGGGATAAGTTATCCCAAGTATTGGCAAACCAAGCAATGTATTAAAAAAGTTTATCCCAGGACTATTATTTTATTCTAGGATAATTTGTCTTAGTACCTCACACCAAACGACCCCATACTATTTATTAGTACCGGGATAAGTTATCCCAAATTGGGTAACCAAACAAAGCACTAAATTTGTTATCCCGGGACTAGTATTTTATCCCGGGACTATTTATATTAGTACCTCACACCAAACGACTCCTAAGTAGATATTATTACTCCACGTGAAACTCATAGGTTAGAAATTATTAAGTTTGTGAAAATATATTGAGATTTTATTGATTTATTCGTGTCTTGAATGAGAATAAGAAAAATATCATGATAGAATTGTATCTCTTCTAGAATATCTTCATATGAATTATAAGTACTTAGTAGGCGTTTGACCAGGAAAGTTAAAATGTTTTAGAGTTGGATTTGAAGTTGTATTTGGCCATGAAATAAATTGGAGTTCTTTTTGACTTTTTATGAGAGAAGTTGAAGTCCACTTGTTTTCACTTTTTCAAATACAATTTTGAATTGTATTTGAAATTCTTATTGGCCAAACACTACAATTTTCCTTAAAGTAAAATAATTTTGCGAAAAAAAGTGAAAAACTCTCATAGCCAAACGAGCTCTTAAATGTTGATTTGAAGTGAATGTGAATGGTATCTAAGTGATAGTTACTACTTCACACAGGCATATATTCACCACAATAGTTTTTGTTTATAAATTTTTTTTTTTTTTTTTGATTAGTATTAGAATTTGTAAAAAAAGGTTAAAGACAAGTAGGATAAAGTCGATCAAATCTCATTTTTTTTGGTTGAATCAACAAAGTAGAGATCGACTATCCAAATCTAAATAGCTCAAAGAAAAGAAAAAATACACGGGAGGAAATGGTGATGTTCCTTCTTCCATTCAAACCCTAAAAAGGGACATAGTACATATATGGTAACTCAAGTTTGTTTGTAGCTAAAAAGTAAGCACTTCAAGTTTGAGAATACACATGTAGACACTCTAGAATATCTTCATATGAATTATAAGTATTTAGTAGGCGTTTGACCAGGAAAGTTAAAATGTTTTAGAGTTGGAGTTGAAGTTGTATTTGACCATGAAATAAATTGGAGTTCTTTTTTACTTTTTATGAGAGAAGTTGAAGTCCACTTGTTTTCACTTTTTTAAATACAATTTTGAATTGTATTTGAAATTCTTAAGGCCAAACACTACAATTTTCACTAAAGTAAAATAAGTTTGCGAAAAAAAAGTGAAAAATTCGCATGGCCAAACAAGCTCTTAAATGTTGAATAGAAATGAATGTGAATGATATCTAAGTGATAGTTACTACTTCACAAAGGCGTATATTCACCACAATATTTTTTGGTTATCAAAAAAAAAATTTCATTTTGATTAGTATTAGAATTTGTAAAAAAAGGTTAAAGGCAAGTAGGATAAAGTCGATCAAATCTGATTTTTTTTGGTTGAACCAACAAAGTAGAGATCGAATATCCAAATCTAAATAGCTCAGAGAAAAGGAAAAATACAAAGGAGGAAATGGTGATGTTTCTCTTCCATTCAAACCCTAAAAAAGGACAGTACATATATGGTGACTGAAGTTTGTTTGTAGCTAAAAAGTAAGCACTTCAAGTTTGAGAATGCACATGTAGACACCTTAATTTAGTCTTAATTGACAAGTAAACACTCTAAATCGTTCTTACTGTGTCTAGTGGACACCACACTGACATGGTGCATACATTTTAGAGGTGTATTAGATGACTAATTATACACCTTAATTTAGTCTTAATTGACAAGTAAACACTCTAAATCGTTCTTACTGTGTCTAGTGGACACCACACTGACATGGTGCATACATTTTAGAGGTGTATTAGATGACTAATTATCTTGTAAGTTGGGGTAATCAACTAACATAGTGAAGATGAGTTGAAGTATATAGACGTGCATACTCAAAGTTGAAGTGTTTAGTTGTCAGTTGAGGTAAAGTTAAAATGTCTATATATGTATTATGTCAAAAATAACTTGATATATCTTCAGAGTGATTTCTCGATGCCTTTCATTCTTCTAAGAGGGATTTTCTATATGTCAAAAAGTCATTTCCTATATGCTTATATGTTAAAGACTGCATGCTAGTTCTGAAAAGGCTACTTAGTAGCACATACCTGAGGTCTAGCGTTGGGGTCAAGACTAATGGACGAGCTGATTCTAGACTCAAAGTTAACTATTGATCTACCGGAGGGCTATTGTGGTGATGCTTTAGTTGTAATGTGATTTATTTCTAGGGAGTAGTCATGTAGGTTACGCAGTGACATAGTGCCTTTGGTTATATTGATGTAGTACCAATTTAGGCTATGTTGTGGGCGACGATCTTGGGATTTTCTTGAGCTAAGAGAAAGACCCCAAGTATCTGAAATTTCTACCATATGTCATAGTCTAATTTATCTGTTTGTCAAGCGTGAATTTTACTCTAAACAAAACTTAATTATATCCAATATGCACATCAAATTTATAGTAAAAAATATGCATATTTTTCACGAAATCATTGAAAATATGCTTGTTGAAAATTGTTCTCGACAAATAAATTTGTGAATTTTCTACAAAATCATTAGAATTAAAGAATCGTACTCATCATGAATTGTTTCTGGCGGAGATATCTAGGAAAATCTGTCACTTTCTATATATAATGGGAAAAGTTACATAAAAATACACTTTACAAATGTACATTTCATTTACGTAACCTAAAAGTTACTTTACATTCCATGGACTTTTCATTGGTTATATAGGATAAACAGACTCTTTCTTCAAAATTGAATTCTTCTTACCTAATTTTCAACTCCAAACTCTTTCAAAAAATCTTCATACTCCTTCTTATTCAACTCAAAATATATAAAATACAACACATACATTTTGTTTACATAAGCAATTGTTGAAAAAATTCAACATTATTTCAATTTTTTTTCTATCATTCACGCTTCAATTTTGAATTTTTTGTAAATAAGATTGATTTTGAGTGAGTATGTTACAAAAGATCCATTTTGTATTGAGGAGCCCAAATCTGAAATGATGTTTTGGTATAGTTTTGAGGTGTTTTTGAATGAATTGGAGCTTGGATTCGTAGAAGAAGATGAAGTCTGTTCTTTTGTATACCTCTGTATTCTGTATTGTATATTTTGTATTTTGTATTGTATATTATTATTTATACTATAAATTCTTTTTATTTAGGTGATTTTCTTCTTCGCTCCATTTTATATACAAAATATAATGTAGATACATTGTTTAGACATTGTGTATACATATGTACATATTTGTATAATTATGTATATTATTGAATAATTGTATAACATTATGCAAAACTATAAGAGGTATATCATACACTCATATACAATACTATATCAAAAAAACTGACTTTTAGAGATAATAATCATGAGTTGAGTGATAGTATGAGAAATAAACTTCCAATTTCACTTGTATTTATGTGCTTGGAATTTGTAATTGATGTAACAAGTTTCAATAAAATTTGAAATTTTGAGTAGTGTTGATTTTGGATTTAGTTTGACACTTGATACGATCCAAAATGTCGTCGGACTTTGGATGTGATGATGATGAATTTAGAGGTGTTTGACGACCCCCTAATGCTATCAAAAGGTAGAATGAGTTGGTGTTTATATTTAAGAAGGGTCAAAGGGCCTTGGAGAGGT
Organism: Capsicum annuum; assembly: GCF_002878395.1. Lineage (NCBI taxonomy): Eukaryota > Viridiplantae > Streptophyta > Magnoliopsida > Solanales > Solanaceae > Capsicum > Capsicum annuum. The sequence goes on along the minus strand of NW_025833151.1, from coordinate 1,105,690 downwards.
CAAAAGAGGGTAAGGTTAGCTTGGAGAAACACTGAAGGGACCTACAAAGCCACATGTGCATGCAAAAGGAGGACATGTGGCTGCTAATGGCCAATTTGGCCCTTCTAGAGGCATCTGCATTGGCACATGTGTGAGCAAGTCATTAGTCTATGTGGCCATATGCCCAATTTACTGAAGTGGATCACTTTTGGGTCCATAATTGTAATAACTAGCTCTAGGCTATACACAGGAGTTTCTCTTTCATCTTTACATTAACTTTGATGCTTATAAACAATTATTCTTGTGAGTGTGTGTAAGCTTGAATTAGCTTGCGTTGATTTCTCATTTGAAAAAAATAGTTGTTTAGGAGTCGATTCCATTATGGTCTACATAGGAGTTTGGGTGCTTAGATTGGATATTTGAATTGAGGATTAAGGGTTTAATATAACCTTTATTTGCTTTACAATTCTTTCTCTGTGTCTATCTTTTTAGCTGTTTTCATCTGTCTCTATCTTTATTTCCTCGTATCGTAATTTGTTTTTATTTTCCTAATTTTGCTTGTATCATTTAATATCAGAGCAAGGTTTAGAATCGTTCTTACGATTCTAGTCTTAGAATAGTTACCTTGAAAAAAAAAAGTAGTGTCAAAAACATTTTTGAAGAAAACCCCAAAAAAATCTTGTGATTTTGAGTCAGTTTTGTTGTTTTCACACTACCTTAAGCCTTGTTTTGAAGATAGTTGAAGAAGACCTCCATTGTTGAGCTTGAACTTGAATAAGAAATGAAGTGGGTCTTTAAATCTTGATTATTTGGTGGCTCTGTCCAGCTCAGCTTGTACTTCCAAATTTTGTCCTTTTGTGAGGTTTTTTTTCAAGAATATTCCTTTTCCTTAGGATATTCCTTTGTACAAACAACTTTTTATTTTTTATTCCTTTTCTTGAATCAAACACCATCTTTTTTTATGAATATTCTTCTTGAATATGTAAATTTCTTCAAGAATAGGAAGTATACCAAAATTTCCAACCAACTCATTTTGACTTGAAATTGCATGAAATTTCAGATCCAAGGTCTTTGTAATGTGGAAAACACTTTTCAATATTAGATAAAAATTCCTTTTTGGAAAAATACTTCCAGTATTCTCAAAAAATAATATGGGAACTGGATATGCACCATTATGTTTCAAACTAATGCAACTGAAGGCCAAATCTGAGTAAATGGTATAGGAAAAAATTATAACTTTTCTGTTCTCTTGATACCATAAGATAATTATTTTATTTACTGAAAGATATTTCTTATACACTTCCTTTCGTTGATCAGTATTAAAGGGAACTAAAAAAATGCACAAATCTCACACAGAATAGAAAAAAAATATGTAACCAGTTTATTCTCAAAAAGGTTTTTTTTTTCCTTTTTGACTTTGGTGATTCCTTCGTAGGTTACTTCTAATTTGTCCCACATTTATTTTGTGGTTTCACAGGTTGATATCATGTCATATTCTTCACTGCTAACTACACAAAGAAGTAAACTTATAGCTCTTGTATTAATTTGGATTACCTCTTGCTGTTCTTTGGTGACTTTGGAGTTTTCAAAGTCCTCCACATCAACACTGTTGTATGCTTTGTCCTTCCGATTTTCTTTGAGTCCTGGGATGGGCTTCGGTCCATTCTTAATAACAACCCACGCTTGAAAGTCATTTAAATGAACAAAGATTTTAAATATATTCTTCCAATATGAGTAGTAATGTCCATTGAAGTATGGTGATCTTATAGAAGAGTGACCGTTTTGAAGGAGAGCTCCTGGAATTTGATAATTTTCCATTGAATCTTTGCTCACGTGGTTAAGAAACACTATTAATGAGGCCCACTCTGATACCAATTAAAATTCAAAAGGGGGTGAATTGAAAATTTTCCCTGAGTCGACTGGTCAGCCTTGACAGTCATCTCACCTGCAGATCAGTATACCTAACAGAACAGATTAGATTCCAATAAATAAGCAAGTAATAAAGACACATGATTTATCCTGGTTCGAAACACCAATGTGGTGTTTACTTCTAGTCTCCTTGGGTTTTAAAGTTTCCTTAAAGCTTTTCAAAGTAGAGTCAACGTACAGATATAGTGAACAAGTTCTAAAGCTTATTTTGATTTTCAGATCTTGTGACATGGCCTCAAATGGTATGACTAATTTGACTTAATCTTACTCTCTTATAAATATTGTAAAATGAGAAGAACAAAGATTTATTGAGATTAAGACTGAGACGCACTAAGAATTTCCTATGAAGTTGCGTGAGTCTTCAAATCTCCAGTCTTCTTTATTTATATGCTTTGGTTGATGTTGTTGCTTTGATCTAAAAGGAAACCCATGGGATTTCTTCTCAATAAAGGATTTGATTTGGTTTCTTGGTTGAGGGTAATACGTCTATATCAAAAATGTCAGTATATAAGATGTTTTTTTGCCTTGAATCATGATGATTCATGTCCATATCAGATATGTTCATGAAGTAGATTCATGTCTATATCAGATATGTCCATGAAGCTGGTGTGATTTCCTTTCTATGCTGCTCTACGGTCTTGTTAATTATTTTTTTTGTAATTTGGAATCTGAGAGGATCTTCTATTAAAGTCACATCCTAGATCTTCCTTGTACTGAGGGATGTTCTTCCAAGTATGTCTTTCTAATGATCTTTCTCTTAATGTCGTATCCGATATTGATTCTGCCTTCTAAGTATATCTTCATAATGATCTTTCTTGACTTCATTATCCTTTTGATGTATCTTGCATATTCGCTGTAAAGAATGGATCTTGGGCCTAACTCAACCTCAAAAGCTAGCTCATGAGGGGAGTATTGCCCAAATCCATATAAGGAAACCAATTACCCATCCCTTTTTCGATGTGGGATACTTAACACTCCCTCGTACGCCCACGACTTATTAACTGGAGCGTGGACAATATAATATGGGGGCCCAACATTGGTGAACAAAGATTTGGGATAGGCCTGACTCTAATACCATGTAAATAATGGATCTTAGGCCTAACTCATTCTCAAAAGCTAGCTCATGAGGTGAGGATTTCCCAAGACTATATAAGGAGACCAAGGAACCTTTAACCCATCGATATATGACTCCAATACCCCCTTCCGCACGCCTAGGACTAGACATCTGGAGCATGGATAATATAAGATGGGGGGCCCTACATCGAAAGCATATGAACTGGGTAGGCTTGGCTCTGATACCATGTAAATAATTGATCTTGGGCATAAATCAACCTCAAAAGCTAGCTTATGAGAGGAGGATTGGCAAAGTCCATATAAGGAAACCAATTACCCATTCTTTTTTTGATGTGGGATACTTAACAATCCCTCCTTGCCCAGGCCTAATTAACTGGAGTATGGACAATATAATACGGGTGTCCAACATCGGTGAACAAAGATTTGAGATGGGCCTGGCTCTGATACCATGTGAAGAAATATAAAAAATAAATATTATTAAATTATTGTATGGACTGCGTACATCTTACCCTCCCCAGACCTTACTATGTGGGAATACACTAGTTTTGTTGTTGTTGTTGTATTAAATTGTTGCAACTACATTATTACATTGAGACCATATTTATAGACACTACATTCTAATATTTTTCCTTATAGGACACAATATTACAATTCTTTCCAAGTAGGATTCTATATGTTTATTTCTATTCCTATTCTTATTCCTACTCATATTCTACATTAACAATAGATTAGTTTGTTAGTATTAAAATATATTATTTAGATATGGGAAGCTAACATATTGTAACACCCCGAATCTAGTACCCGGAATGCTACACGGTGCCCATGACCCCGAAGGACCACAAGCTAACCCATGACTGATATTTGTAAACTGAGCACTGAATAATAGTAATAATATCGTAAATACGAAAACATGAACTGACAATCCATAAGGTTCAATACTAGTACACAACTAAAAAATATGGTATAACAATACCAAAACAACTGAGATAATTGTCTGAACATATTGTAGTCTGAAAGCCTCTAAACTGTATGAATAAGGAGTTGATGGGATATGTCTCCAACTAACTCTAACTACTAAAATAAACTAAAAATGAGGACGCACAGCTAATTCTGATCGCTGAACTGGGATACTACTGGTTCTCTGGAGCTCGTGCTTCTAAACCTATGGTATAAGACACCATAGCACAAATATGTCAGTACTTTGAATGTACTGGTATGCAAGTGAGGTAGGCTGAGTGCAATAGGTTCATATGCATGAACATTATTAACTGACTGACTAATATGAATGTGATAATACATGCATACATACGTAACTGTAACTGAGATCATGATAGGACTGGATACCGAGTTACTGATACATGAATAACTATGTCTAACAGTTCTAATTATGAAGAACTGATCTGGTTGACTGTATTTGATAGTCCTGAAGCTGAATGCTAATAACATAAGTTCTGATAACTGATATAACTGATAACATAAGTGACTGTATATGACAGTCTTGAATTTGATGGAACTAGCTGAGTTCCGTACTGTATCTGAGTAGTTGAATCTGAGATCAGTCCTATCTAGTGGGTGATATCTACATCTGATGATACTGATACTGATTGATAGTAGTTAAGATTAATCCTATTTGGTGGGTGATGCCGGGGTCTATTTATAATGATAAGGATTGACTGTATCTAACAGTCCTAAATCTATACTACTGAGCTGAATTGAATGTATCTGACAATCCTGATTTTGTAACTGAAACTGTGGGATGTATTCATCTAACCGACATGCCCCATACTAAGCTAACTGGGTTCTAACCTGTAACCCCAGCTGGAAGGGTGTCAGTATCGCGCCACTGGTAAAGACAACTGCTGTGAATTCAGTCCTAATCTAGCGGGTGACCCCTTAGATCAGTCCTATATATTTAAATATTCTAATAGATGATCCCTGAGTATGTCAGTCCTATATAACGGGTGATATGTCGTACCTATGCTGGATATGTAATTTTGGAACTTAAGGATTGCTTCTAGGGATCTCAGTCCTATCTAGCGGGTGAGTCCCCATTCCTAGGCTCGCTCGGTGCTGAATTCTACTCCCATCTGAAAGACACTGAACTGATTAACTGAACTGAGATGATTAACTAAACTGAACTGATACTAGTGGTACTTTCTAGCGGAGCTAAACTGAATTTACTGAGTTTCGTTGATTGTCGGAATATACTGAGTTTTGAGGACTGACTGAGAATACTGAAGTTACTGAGATTTCTGAGATTTCCTGAGTCACATGACTAACTGAGTTCTATGGATCATAGCTTGAATGAGGAGATCATGAAAACATGACATGACTCTAGGCACACAACTAAATGTTCGGGTATAAGTACCCCCAGGACTCGATGAGAAAAAACTAACATAGCATGGTTTACTTGAACACATGGTCAACAACACAATTCATAATTCATCTATTAAAGCACTGCATCAAACATGTGATATGCATAAGCTTGTACATATATGAGGATTTCTTGATATCATATTAGTTGGGCATTTTTCCTTCATCTAGGCATTTAATCATACACATGGTAGGCATAACACATGTAGACAATATTATACAATAATTAATCATCATTATTAATCTCTAATTTCATCATCCTAGGGTTTATTTATAGGTTCACATGAATATACATCTATACAAAACAATTCCATATAAAATTGATCACCCAACATGGATTGGAATTCAATTAATCATTCTTAACATAAACAAAACAAACCTAACATGAAATTCATAAAGAAATCCATAAACTTAAACTTAGAAAAGAGATTCTCGGGCTTCATGGACGAAAAGAGTCTATGAATGAACACTATGCCTACCTTAGTTCGTGATTTTGTGAAGATTGATGGTGAAACCTTCTTGAATTTGAATCCCCAATAGAAACCCTAGCTTGTTCTTGAGAGAAACTTAAAGAGAAACTAGTATATTTTGGGTGAAGAATGTCTAAATCACGTGTTATTGGGTTTAAATAGGGGTAGAAAATTGACCCTTTTAACCCTTGGACGCATCTTTAGTTTCTGAGAAAATTTCTCCATTCTCATCCTTGGCGCGACGCGCTACTATCGCGCCAAGTCACTAGAAAGTGACAAATGGGAAATTGCATGTGGCACAATGCGGAGCTATCACGTTGCCACCTTATTTGCGACCTGGAAGTTTGACGTGAAATTTCACTATCGCGGAGCAACACTGGAAATTGATAATTTCCATTTGATCTATCTCCGCGATGCGTTGAAGGCTCAGGTGATACACTGTCTTACTAAAAAGGCTCTAACTCTTCACTCGGGTTTTGAATTTAGGTGAATTCGGTATCGATGGAAAGCTTATTCGATTCCCCACATGATAAAAAGTAAAAATCATAAAAATACCATGTGTACAAAAGTGGATTCATATTTCAAAAAAAGCTTCTAACATTCTTGGAAAGCTTTTCAAGCTAGGAAAAGTATGGAGTATTACAATATCTTCCCCTTGAGAACATTCGTTCTCAAATGAGACTGAGTCAGAAGGAAAGAATACAAACTGACGTACATACTGAACATGACTGGCTGGAACATGATTTCATGACTGACATAACTGATCGATGAATATAACATACTGAACATGCATATCTGATGCATGACTAATAAGATGAATTCATGCATATCTGATACATGACTGATAATTGACTTATGAGTACATAACTAAATATTCTGATGGTGAGAATGCATGTCTAATGCATAATTACATGCCTGAACTGATATATGAATGCATAGCTGAATATGCAGTACCAAGTTTGTGATGAACACTGAACATAAAACTGAGTAAGACTAAGGAAAATTGTTATCTTAACCGGAAATGTTAATGAATCCGAGATCGTCTTACTAAACATGCATGAGCGGAAATATGAGAACCTAAAAAGGCTCTAACTCTTCACCCGGGTGTCGGATTTGGGCGAATTTGGTATCGATGAAAAGCTTATTTGATTTTCCACATGATAAAAAGTGAAAATCTTGAAAATACCATGTGTACAAAAGTGGATTCATCTTTCAAAAAAAGCTTCTAACATTCTTGGAAAACTTTTCAAGCTAGGAAAAGTACGGGGTATTACACATATTGAACATATATAATGTATCTAGAAAAATTGTGAAAGTGTTGATACAACTAGGTTGAGAGAATAAATACAATGTATCCAACTAAATTAAGTAGATATATTAAGTGAACAGATACAACAACGTTGTTGAATCATTGATACAGAGTGAATTGTTGTATCAGTGAAACATGAATTTTAGAAAAACGTATCACTGATACTTCACGAATTTCAAAAAGTTGTATTATCGATACAACAAATTCAAACCTCTTGCTACATTTGGTAATTCGTCAAACTATCATTATATTTAGTAATTAGACACTAAACTAACACTACTTTACGAAAAGTTATCTTCTTATTTTTGAAATAAATGTCCTTACCTCTTTATACTCCCACTTTTCTTTCTAATTGACAGAATAAGGTTTTGCACAATCTTTAATAAAATATTAAATAAGAATATAATTTGATTAATATATTTCTTATTAATTTCTTTAGTCTTTGTCTGTTAATGTGCCTCTTAATTCTAAAATAATTAATCTTAAGCATTGTTGACACCTAATTTTTGCCATCCACGACTAAATTTAATCCTGAGTTTCTTTAGTTTTTAATAAAATCAAAATATTTATTTCATCTTAATAAAATTTTTTAAAATATTTTTTGTATGTGATTTTGTCATTTTAAGTAGCGATTATATATTATCGTATTCAGTTATAGGAGATTATATAATTTTATTACTTAAATATTTATTCTATGAAATATTGGATTTTAATTAAGGATTATTTTGAAAATAAATATAATGATTAAAATCTTAATTTTAAAGAATTTATTATTAAAATAATTTATTTGGATAAATATCCATTTGATTTTGTTAAATCAAGAAGCTCGGGATTAAAAGAAGTATTAATTTGTATCAAATTTTAATATAATTTAGCTAATCTATTATATTTGGCCATAGTTGAAATCAAATTGGCCATAGTTGTAATGCAATCCGTTAATTGATTTTTAATTTGGTCAAAATTAAATGAATATGGCTAAATTTTAAATTCCCATTGGAATTATGTTTTAAATAACCCCAAAATTCTCAAAAACTCTCATAACTTCTACCCAATTTCTACCAAAAAATAATTTTAAATTGTACTACATTGTACTATTCCACCCCAACTTTGTCCTTTCTCAATTTTGAAATTTAAAAATTATAGTACATTATACAATTCTCCCCCACATTATCTTCCACCTCACCTTATCTTCAATTTTTAAATCATAAAAACACCCCTAAATGACTTTTCTCCCACATTGGTGGATGACAAGAAATAAATCCTCATCCTTTCCTACAAATACTTTTCTCCCACATTGATGGACGAGAGGAAATAAAAACTCCATTGTCTCTTATAAATACTACCACTACTTTGGTAGAAAGAGAGGGGGGGTGGTTTGAAAAGTAAAAAAAAAAAAAAGGCAAGAAAGGTGAAAAAAATCCTTTTGAGCAAAATAATTATTTTTATTTAGTAAAAATTTTTGTTTCATAGAGTTGATTGACTAATCAAAATTTTTGAGTTGCCGGCGACGTTTTCCGGTGGTGGTTGATTCCGACGAAGCTTGTAGTCTCGTTTTTCTGCCGCCAAAAAGGTAAACACACATTTCCTTTTTTTGAGTTGCTGGGTTTGTTTGTTGTAGATGGCCTTGAAGGCCATAGGACATTGTGGTATTGACATTTTAATTATTTTCATGTTCATAATATAAAAATGAGCTAGCAATAGTTGTTCGTGCCTTTTTGATTTTATTTTTTATTATTATAGATAAAGTTTCAATCTTTACTTAAAAAATGTACTTATTCTTTGTTTAAACTCATTGTTGGTGGATATGTTTGTTTTTAGAATGTAAAGTTATTTTCTTTATATTGAAAAAAATAGTTAATATTGATTGTTCGCCTTTTCACCTTATTCTTTGATTATTTTGGATAAAGTTTAGATCTTTGCTTGAAAAACATACTCATGTCTTATTTAAACTCATTGTTGGTGGATATGTTTGTTTTTAGTATGTAAAGTTATTCCCTTTATGTTGGAAAGAATAGTTAATATTATTGTTTTGCCTTTTGACTTTATTCTTTGATTGTTATGTATAAAGTTTTAATCTTTGCTCAAAAGACGAACTCATGCCTTGTTTAAATTCATTGTTGATGAATATGTTTATTTTAGCATGTAACATTATTTCTTTTATGTTGGAAAAATAGTTATTATTGTTTGTTTCGCCTTAATAAAAATAGTAATTAGTTAAGTCAAGAATTTGTTATTTGCTTGCTAATTATTTTAATGGATTTCAAAATCATCATATAATAGATGAAGTGTTAGCTTTATTTTCCATCCAAGATGTTTATTCCTCTTTTATTCGCATGTTGTCTTGTCAAAATGATGGGAAACTTTGGATTTTTGTGGTTAAATAGAATTATTTGGATATTTTTGACTCATGCATAGTATGATTGTTGAATGATATTTCACTTTTAGAGATGCTAAACTTTTCAAGAAAGGGCATGTTTTCCTCTGGGTGCACGATAGCAGGTTGCTAACGTACGCAAACATCGAAAATGGCTCCTCCGCAACCTTAAGCAACAACACCGTTGGCAATTGTCACTTTGGCGAGTGAAATTCAATAGAATCTATTCCCTCTTATATTTGGGAGCTTCCTCCCCCAAACTTTTCAACCTATCATTGAGGACACAGAGCTAGAGATGAAAGTAGAACTGCGACCCGACCTAGCTGGGAAGAGAATCATGAGACGGACTGAGGACTCTCAATTTTCTCGTCGACTTTAATTTTCTGGAGTAGGTACGTCTTCTCATAGAGGGTCAGCGGAGGAACCTAAAGTAGTGAAACCTCCATTGGAAGAACCACATCATACTAGGAACCGCAGCTCACAGAAGGGGAAAATACTATTATATGTACCCCTATCGCTGAAGGGAGATAAGGTGGTGGTTCAACTAGAGGAGGCGAACATAGTCAAACATGAGACGTATTGGAGTACTGCGCTAATTGGGTATGTATTGGGAGATTCCCCATTATTCAAAACCATGGATAATTATATTACCCATGTCTGGAATTTCGTTACTAAACCCCAGATTCTCTATCACGACTATGGATATTATATCTTTAAATTTATGACAATATCATATAGAGATTTAGTGATGCAATCAGGGCCATATACATACCGAAATAGGTCGGTTATTTTGAGGAATTGGTCGATCAATTTTGAATTTAACTCAGAATGCCTGAACAAAGTCCCACTATGGATAAAATTCCCTAGCCTTCCTCTGGGATACTGGTCAGCTGAGGCATTGAGTAAATGGGCGAGTGTGGTGGCTAGACCATTGTGCACAGACAAATACACTACAGCTATGGAGAGAATATCCTACACAAGAGTGCTGGTTGAGGTTGATATTACTCATACACCGCCTAAGCAGGTAGAAATAAGCACTCTATCAGGTCATATCCAGTAAAACATAACCTATAACTGCGTGCCCAAATTTGTGTGTACTGCAACCTCTTTGGGCATAACAGTGATGAATGCTAAAAAATAAGAAGATTGAGACTGAGGAACCTCAAGAACCATCTCCACAACATCCAAGAAGAAGGAGAAACCACAGACGAAAGAAGGTGGTACAGAGGTGGGAAACTAAGGAGCAAGAGAAAAATAAGCCCGAGCAAGTAGAAATAGTCCAAACTAGTGGGGATCGAACTCATACAAGGATTGATCAAGCTTAAGACATGGTAGATGATGTACAACCAGGTACAACAATGGATGTGAATTCAACCCCAGACTCCCCTGATCATAGTGCTAAAGATAAATTTATTCAAAGGAAGGGTAAAGAGACAAAAGGGGAACACTGTGAGGCTACCTCTAGCTGTAGCATTCAATTCCACCCCCTATAATTGTCTGTTCATAGAACATTAGAGGGTTGAATAAGCCCTTTAAGCAGAAGGAGTTGAATCTCTTTTCGAGGAAGAATAAAGTGAAAATTATGGGAGTGCTAGAAATAAGAGTGAAGAGTCATAATGCTAATAAGGTGAAAAATAATGTAGCAAGGGATTGAAGTTCTCAATTCAACTATAGTGAGAGGCCTAATGGTAGGATATGGCTCTTATGGAAGAGTCATATAATAATACAGGTGATAGAGAAGAGAGTACAGTTCACCCATTGTAAAGTAGAAAATGTCAACACCAAGTTTACTTGTATATTGACTATGATATATACTAGTAATGATCTGGGGGAAAGATAGGAACTATGGAGGAAAGTAAATACTCTGGGATCTCAGATTCAAGTAGAATGGCCGATTATTGGTGATTTCAACAATGTATTGAGTTCAGAGGATAGAATTGGATCCCCAGTCGGCCAGGATGAGGTACAGGGATTTAAGGATATGATTGAATCCACTTAACTCACTCTGTTGAAAAGATCAGGCTGTCATTTACTTGGTGCAATAAGCATGAGGAGGCTACTAGAGTATACAACAAAATAAATTGGGCTTTTAGAAATTTTTGGTGGCTGCAGAACTATGGTTAAGTAGAAGCTGAGTATTTGGTACCTGGAGTATCAGATCATTCACCTATTATGATAAATTATCAAGCACAGTCTCATCATATTTTGCATCCAAAACTATTTAAGCTTTACAACACAGTCATGAACCATCCAAAATTTTGGAAGAAAGTACAAGTGGCCTGGGCTAAAGAGATTTCTGGCAATCCAATGCAAGTGGTTTGGAGGAAACTAAAGGCTGTGATGCAAGAAATCAAGGATTTGAACCAATAATTAGCCTCCTACCAACAGAAGTTAGAAGCTGCAAGGCATTAGTTAGAAATAGTGTAAACATGGATTAGTCTGCTGTTGACACCTAAATTTTACCCTCCACGACTAAATTTAATTATGAGTTTCTTCAATTTTGAATATAATTACTACATTTATTTCATCCGAATAAAAACTTTTTAAAAAATATTTTTGTACGTAATTTTATCATTTTAAGTAGCAATTATATATTATTGTATTTATTTATATGATATTACATAATTTGATTACTTAAATGTTTATTCGTTGGAATATTGAATTTTAATTAAGGATTATCTTGAAAATAAATATAATGATTAAAACCTCGATTTAAGCATAATTGATTTACAAAAATAATTTATTTGGATAAATATGTATTTGATTTTATTAAATCAAGAAGCTCAAGACTAAACAAAGTATTAATTCATATCAAATTTAATTAAATTTAACCTATCTATTAAATTTGATCATAATTGAAACTAAATTGGTCACAATTGCAATACAATTGGTTGATTAACTTTTGATTTAGTCAAAATTTAAATAGAATAGGCTAGATCATAATTGAAATTGTCTATAATCTTTAGTCTAATTGAGATTATTTTTTCTAAATAATTCCGAAGGCTACCAATTTTCTAATTTTATTAGGGTTATTGTAACCCAATTAAATCAAATGGGGTTATTTTAACCCCAATTAAAATCCAATAAACCAATTCAATTCAGTAGGCCCAAATTTGCCCCACCTCGTTTTCTAACCACCCAGGCCTAATTTTTGCCTTAACCATCCCAATTCCTTCCACAGGCTAGTTCAAAAAATGGCCCAAATTTCCTTACACATACAACAACCCCATCAACCCACATAAAAATTTACCCGACCTAGCCTATTTTCTCTTCTTCAACAAACAAGCAGCAATATACGCACAAGTAATAAAAACATAAAAACTAGCGTACAAACACAACAACGATGATAACCGACCCAACAACCCTTCGAACCACAACGAACCCGACCCGTACAAGCTTTGATAACAACAAATCCGACCTAATTTCTTACCTCACGCATTTCACATGATAGTAGGACAAAAAGGGTCCAAAATTCTTCTAGAACAAGTCTAGGCGTCTCCCCCAATGGCTCAATTTCGTGAATCCAGGGTATAGGGGTACGATTTCATACATATAAGTTACAATTTCATTGGCCCTTGGTAAAAATTCATTTTCCCTAAATCTTATTGGTCCACCAATTTCGAAATTCTAAGAAAAACATCAAAATAGGTACAATTTGTTAGCCAAATTTGGATTTTTGAGCTTAAATTTGGAATTCTCCAATTTGAAGAAATTCCTAGTTTACCCCCCTATCGTTTATCCCACTTGGTTTTCTATAAAGGGGGGGGGGGGGTTCTTTGTATCCAGGGGTTGGGTCTGAAGGTTGAAAAATAGTTTTCTATTTTCTTACTAAAAAAATCTATTTTCTTACTAAAAAAATCTATAGCTGATTTCATGGTGAAAAGTTTTATGTTTTATTAGTTTTCGGGTTGATGGTGTCCTGTTTTAGTTGATTTTATGTTAAAGTTTCTTGCTTTGATCATTTCGGGCTGATGGTGCCTTGTGATAGCTGGTCTCATAGTTAAAGCTTTTTGCTTTGACTTTGTTTAATAGTTTCGAGATGAGGGTGTTTTGTTTTGTTGTTAGTATTTGACGACATTTTTTTGGTCAGGACTTCCCCTTAAGTTCTTTGGCTTCTCAAATGACAAAGAATAACTAGAATACGTCCAATAAAAACTAGCAAAGCCCATGATTCCTCGATGACCTTTTTGGCTACTATGAGTTTTTCGAAAGAGGATGATACTGGTAATAGTACTTCGCCACTCCTTTAGCTTCATTTGCTATGTCTTCTCATGTGTGGATTGGGATTTCTATCTCTTTTTATCTCTCTAGAGCTTGTTTTCAGTATGTGATTGGGTTAGGGAGTTGAATGCAATAGTTGTGCATCCGAGCATGTCTATTTAGAGAGAATAGTCTAATTTTACTTTCACTATAGGAATGAAGCGCTGTAGCTGTTTGTTTCCTTAAATGTCTATTATCGGATGGAACTTGTGAATTTCACTTTTATTTTTGTGTTCATTTAGTCTTTTGGGCTAGATCGCGCGGTTATGTTTAGGCATGAAGTTCTCGAAATAACCTGCAAACTATTTTCTTTTGTTTCTAGTAACATGAAATTACCATAATTTGGTGTCATTTGGTTCATAGAAAATTACAACTTCATGTTTTATTTAGTATTGGGAGAAAATTGGTTGTTTTCTCTGTTTAAGCATGACCTTTTTTACTTTGTTTGATTCGGTCGTCTTACCTTATTCTGATTGAGAAAATGCTTCAATGATTTGCATTTCTTCATACTTCCCTAGTCTTGAACTAGCATCGTCTACAGATTCTGGCATTCGACCCTTTTTTAGTGTTTGAAGTTTACTCCATGTAATTGCATCATTTCAGTTAATAGAATTATACACTAACATGTTTTGTACCTGCATATTGAGGGTTGTTCGTTTGAATATCATGAAATGTCATGACTTGCTTATTTTCTATCATGACCATTGTATTTATTTGTCCCCTTTACAGTATGTATTTACATGTTCCTTTTACAGTATGTAGTTACAAATCCCATGTGACTAGAATTTTAAATTTTACTATTCACATGCCTTAATCGATCATATGTGGTAAGTTTGCATATTTGAGAGTTCTAGTTAACCTTCTCGTAAGTGACAACTGAGTTATTGATATGTTGTATGATTCACATTGTTAAGGATAAAGCATTGAATGTTTTCATAGGTTGTTTACTGTATGACTGTAAGTATCTATCAAGTCAAAGTTCATATATTTGAGCATAATAAATTAGTCTCAATAAATCTTAAGTTTTGTATATTATTTTTTAATTGTTCATCCTAATTATGGTGCATTAGTTTAGATACTATGTGTTTTTTACTCTTTTGTTTAGAAATGACCAAAGCATATATTCATGTGCGGATAATTTGAGTTTATGAAGTGTGAGTTCATTTGTAGAGTGTCATAATTGATATAATCATTAACTGTGGACCCGCAAGTGTTGTAATCTTATAATACTAGAATTCATGTATTTAGGTGCTTTCATAGTTCATATGTCTATATGTGTTAAGTGAATCATAATTCTTACGAACGTATATTAATTCATGTATCTTTTCTTCACATGAACCCTCCTTCGAGTCCAAGCAAACTCTTTCCCATAGTTGCATTGTCGAGGTGAGCCATTGAGGCCCATCTCCCTAAGTCAATTTTGAAGGCCCTAAGGAGACAATATCATAGTGCATGGATATGGAGAGATTAAAGAATAGGAGGGGTTAAAGTCCCATATTTGAAGCGGCTAAGTGACTCAAAAGTCTCATTTGTTATTTTATTTATTTCCTTATTGTTGTCTCTATTTATTTATTTATTTATTTATACATTCATTTGGGTTTCGAAGACAAAGTTGTAAATTTAATACAAGTGGAGCGAGACTCAAGCCAAAGGTTTGAAAACTAGATTAGGACAGGTGAAATGGTTCAAAAGCCCAATTAGACTAGGACATGTTTCATCAATTCGGGCCCAATGGCCTAAATCTTTTATTTTCTCCCCTTTCCCCTTTTATGTGTTTATTTGCCTTTCATTTGTTTAGACTTAGTTAAAAAATCCCACTAAGTCGTCAAAACTTACTTATACACAAATTGTTTCCCTAAAATCAATCACTTTTTTAAAAACCCAAACTTTTTGAAGTTAGTCAAAAGATATTTTCAAACAATCCGGATAACCACAAGTTAACGGATACTCTTGGTGCCTTAACAACCTTCCAAAAGTATTAATAGGAACCACTTACTCAGAATCTTCAAACTTAAATGATTTTTTTATTTTGGATCGTTTAAGTAACTTTCAAAGGTTTTCTTAGTTCCTTTTAAAAATAAATTAAGTGGCAACTCTCTAAAAGTCAAAATTTCTGCAAAACAGAAATGGCGACTCCGCTGGGGATATTTAACTAGGTTCTAACCAAATGTTTGATGTCTTCATTCGACTAAGTGTTTTACGTGTTTATATATTTTGATTTTTGTAGAATTTAATTATTGTATTTCATGGCATGTCCCTGCATTAGTTATTATATTATTTTGGGGTTTCGTGGTTGTCCTGGACACTGTTGTTCAATTCCAAATGAACTATTAGAAACATGACAGCTTACCGGTACGTTAGGCGGTCGGAGGTTGTTCCTGTTTCCAAACTCAAGTTGTCCGCTTGGTAAACTGTGTCCAAACCCACTCTAGACACCTAGGATAGGGAAAAGTCAAAACCCTATTTTAGGCATGAGCCTAGGACGACCCATACCCAAGGGGATATAGGGCCCATTAGAGAACTTGCCCTGCGTCTATTGACCCCGAGTTAATTGAAGATGAATCATATTTATGTGTTGAAGAAATATATGTTTATTTAATCCAATCCATTATCCTTTGGGGGTCGGGAAAAAACTTGCTTTGCTTACTTTCGTGAGAGGAATTAAAGCAAGTCAAGCAAGAAACTGATCGATTTGGGCGTTGCATCTAAGGCACATATATACAAACATCACTTGATCATCAACGAATGTCACCAATGACAAGAAGTGGACAAAGCTAAGAAGGCGAAAGCCAATAGAAAAAGAATTCAGGAGTTAGTATTTTCTATCTCCTGCGTGGGACATCATTCTTTTTCTTATGTTATTTCCTTTTCCCTAAAGATTGTATCCCTTTTGTAGGGATTTATGCCATTTATGTACACCTATGAAGGTTTTGGGAGGATAATGGATTAGTTTTAAAAAGCATGTATTTCCTTAAAATACATTAGGCCAACCCTTGGCTCAAAAGGGTCACCCAACTAGGATATGCGCTTATTATGTGATATAACTGTCTTATGTGTTTATGTGCGTTTGTTTGAATTAAAGACAAATTTATCCACTATACGCCCGTGGATCAGTTTGGAAATGACGCAAACAACTCTATGTGGTTACTTCTTGTCAAATGTCTTGCATTACTTATCACATATGGGAACTAACACATCTAACTTTGAGTTTTTTACTTTACAGATAACAGAAAGCTACTCTGTGTTGAAATAAGCTGGCAGAACATCCTTACTTCACCCGATCAAAAGCGCATGAGATCCCATCCCTTAACTATCATTCAAACATGACTGAAAGTGATAAGGAAAGTGCATTGGCCATCAGGGACAATATGATAGCGGAACAAAACGAGATGAATACTGAACTCGCAAGAAAATTAGAAATGCTTCAGGAGGAAATGAACCGTACTCGAGATTTGGCTAATCTAGCCATCACCATCAATGGTCCCCCTCCAGGAAGACATGGGAATCCCCTTTGGATCCCTTCCCTTAGTACTCCTATTCTCAGGGACATCCAAATAGCATATCATCCGTCCCCGCTCCTCAACTTGTCCAAAACACCAATCGCGAAATAACCCAGATGCTTACCATCCGTAAAATCCATCCTAACCCCACAAAATCCATTTCTAAATTAGCAAGATTCATTTCCGAATCCCAAAACCATTTTCAAACCCACAAAACCCGCTTCCAAATCCACAAAATTCACTTCCAAATCCACAAAATTTGCTTCCAAATCGACAAAATCCATCCCCAAATCCACTAAATCTATCTCCAAATCCATAAAATTTATTTCTAAAACCACAAAATCCTTCTTAGATCCTACCAAACTACTCTCAAATTCCACAAAACTTTTCCAATTTCCAAAACATCCTTCCCACCTACCAACCAACTTCCTCTCATCCTCAAAATGAAGCTACTCTTCCAAATCCTCCTCATTTCATCATATCCCTTGACATCTATAATTCTCTTTCTAATCTCAAGATAGACCATTATGAGGAGAAGGAAAAAAAGTGGAAAACTGAGCATGAAATAAAGTTATTGGCTTTAAATAAAGAGATTATGAGGATCAAGGAATCTCATGGGGCAGGGGACAATGATGGCCTAGGTTACGATGATCTATGCGCTCACCCTGGAGTAGATCTACCAGAAGGATACAAGGTCCCTAAATTTGAAGTGTTCGATGATACTGGAAATCTAATGGCCTATCTGAGAAGTTATTGTGATCAAATGGTGGGGGTACGAAAAAATGAGGCATTATGATACGTTTATTCAGCCGAAGCTTAAGTGGCAAAGCTTTAGATTGGTTCACATCTCAAGAACTAAAAAGGTGGTCTAGTTGGAGGGCATTGGATAAAGGTTTTCTCGATAGATCCGCATTTAACATTGAGATAGTCCCTGACCGACACTCACTAGACCGGATCAAATAGAAGAATGATGAGTGTTTTCAAGACTATGCCTTTCGTTCGAGAAAAGAAGTTGCTAAAGTACAACCTCCAATGTCTGAGGAAGAAATAGTATCGATTTTCTCTCACACACAGGAGGAAGAATTTTATACTAGGATGGTATCCGCGGTCCGAGCAACTCTCACAAATTTGGTAAAGATTGGGGAATCGTTACAAAAAGGCATCCGAATTGGAAAAATTGCCAAAATCCCAACATCATCTGAATCTTCTGCATTCTCAAAGAAGAAAAGAGAGGACGTGACTACGATCTATACTAATTCTGTTGATAAATTGAATAAGAAATTCAAACCTAGGAATATTCTTTCCTCACCTTTGTCACTAAGTTTTTAGCATATATTCTATGCCCAACCCCAGTACCAAGCTCCATTCCAAATATCCAATCCTAATACCAAGCTCCACTTCTAAATATGCAACCCTAGTACCAAGCTCTACTTCCAAATATTTTACCCAGTACCAAGTTCCACAGTCGAATTTTCAGTCTCATGTTCCAGCTGCCTTGCCAAATAACTGAATAAACGTTCAAATGCCTCCAACTTATCATCAAGTACCTCCTCCTACTAATCAAAATCATTATAACCCCCCACGTCTGAACCTCAAAAAAAACTTCCCAAAACTTCACGCTATTGGCTGAAAATCGCACCCAACTCTTCGAAAGATTGAAGGACGCCGATCATTTATAGCCTATTTAACCAAAACTTATTAATCTGAATTCTCAATTTTATCATGCCGATCAACTCTGCGGTTAACATGATTGAAATAGATGGTGAATGAGTGTCTAGTAAGACCATCACTAAGGTGAATTTAGAAGAGTGCAAAAAGACAGAAGGAGTGAAAAAGATAGAGAAAGCCGTGGCTTCCTTAAGTATCTTAGGTGAGAATTTGGAAAGAATCATTGAGCCCATTATAGGGCCAGAAAAAACATCTAAGTATGGGTTAGGATACCAGCCAATAGAGGAGGATAAGATTAAGGATAAGTCAAAGATGAGTCTGCTTAGGCCCTTGCCACTCTTGTACTAGTCATTTCCCATGCGTGAGATATCAAATGATGATGGTCTTGGGGATGGGATAGGAAATCTATTTGAGGGATGCAATGTTATACCAGAAGATTTCTCAAAGTCCAGTGGGGTGAAGAAGGTTGCACCAGGAGCGACCTTGTAAAACTAGACCTCCACTCCATTCATAACTCGTCGCTCGTCATGATAGATGAACAGAAAATTACTAGTAGTTTTAAAAAATCAGCGATGATCCAGAGGATGCGTCATGGTCCACGTTTTTATGTCTCAAATTTTTATTTTGTGTTTTACAGCTTTCAAAAAAGTGTGGGCCCACATTTGTTCGGGTCGTGATCCATAGTTTTTATTTATTTTCCAAAAGGCCTCCCTTCATTTAAGAATTTATTTTTGAAATATGATTAAATTATTGTCTTTTATAATCTTGTTATCATCTAACTTGGTTTGTTTCAAAAAGGGTAATTTAAAGCCTGTCAATGTCATGTCATGTCAAGGGTTAGACGAACAAAGCAAGGGGAATAATGATGAATAAAAAAAGGTGGTACAGAGCAGTTAGTGGAAGATATAGAGGAATTTGAAAATCGAGAAAATCCAACTTGAATGGAACTGGAATAGTCAACCTGGGCGAAATCAAAGAAACAAGTGTTAGTAATCAGAAGCACACACAATTCTGATGCGGTAAAGAGATACTATGTTTGAAGAATGTTTTAGTTTTGTAATCGCTTTTATGATAGTATTTGACATTGCCTAGAATCCCTTCCTTTTATATACGAACTACGTCTAACCTTAATTCCCAAAAACGGGATACGTAGGTGGCCTATGCTGGCTTCGGTCAACTCCTTAGGATAATTTATCCTTTTCTTTTATATACGAACTATGTTTGATATGAATTCCTAAGAAAGGGATACGTAGGTGGCCTATGTCGGCTTCGGTCAACCCTCTAGGACAATTTATCCTTTCCATTTATGAATGAACTACGTGATAACCTGAATTCTCAATAATGAGATACGTAGGCGGCCTATGTTGGCTTTGGTCAACCCATCAAATTTTTCTTTATATCCTTAGCGTAGTCCTGAACTATTTTTGACCTGATTCCTACTTCAATGGGATACGTAGGCACCCCAACAGCTCGATCATATAATCCCAGAAAATAGAAACTACGGCAAAATTTTCAAGAAGGAATCTCAAAAATATACAAGAGGAAGATCATCATCCAACAAAAAGAACGAAGGCCAACGAAGACTTCACATCCTCTCGAGCTGAGATCATCTCAAACAACTTTGAACTGGGGAAAAAATTTTGAGGAGGAAGGCCTCAAAATTTCCACCAAACACTGGACTATATTTCAAATCCCTCGACACCAGTGGTCAAACTTAAGTCTTGGAAATCACCAGTTGTGGTAAAGTCTAGATAGACTAAATCTTTGGCTATGATAAAACTTCTGATAGAGAGCCTCAATGAGGCTAAATCCCTAGCAGTCCTCCACCAAAACATCACACATAGTCAAAACTAAGAGGAAGATGTTCGTTGAGCTAGTACATGACATGACTGGCAAAGATTTACTAAAGCTCTTACAGAAATTTTCAAAACTATTTTTCTAAATTTAAGACTACTTTAAAAAATATATGTAAATTTTTTAATCAGTGATTGCCCAGGCGTCTATTAGGACGGGGAGTCAGGGGTGGAAGACCCAACATCATGGAGTACCCAAAAGATGGTGAGGACAAACCAAGGATCGAAAGAGGTCAACACGGAGTAGTTTCACTCAAACTAATCATTTTTCTGTCAATGCAGGGATCAATACCCAAAAATGAGAGTCTTTTTAAAAAATCCCTGAGCAAGTTTGGAGCCACACCAAAGCATATAATGCTCAAGAACGGTATTTTTGGGTAGCTCTAAAAACGGGTTTAATACCCATTTATCAATGACCTTTTGAATTGTCTATCTCATTTATTGAGACCATGAAAGAAGAACGAGAGAGCCTTATCTTCTTTATGAATATTGTATTTAGAATTTTCCTAAAAACAATCGCTAGAAAAAGTGACTTTGTATCTACTAAATATTTATTTTGAGCGAAGGTGCATTTAAGGGAGTCAGCACAACAAATATGACAATCAAATGGGTCGATCAACAGGAGGAAGACCGGAAAGTCATCCTTAAAATTTGCCTTAAAGCATAGAAAACGGTATTTGAGTAGTGTCCAAACAAGGGTTTTGCCCTATTTACTTGCATCCGATGGTTTTTCTATTTAATTATTTCTTCAAAAAGAGAAGATTAATAGCGGAATAAGTCATTAAAATCATGATATTCAGTATTTGTCATTAAACTGTCATAAATCTTGACTGTGGTCACTAGTGAGAGCGACATTGTGTCTACTAACTGTCTACCTTGAGTATAGGTACATGTAGAAAGTAAAACACATACAAGCGAACTCAAGTGAAACTGTTTTCAAATCCCCGAAAGAACTATTTCATATCATCTCATTGCCAAGAGGGACATTTAATATATGTTGACATGCGAGAAACAAATGTTGGCATCGAAGATATCATCAACATTCAATATTTGTTGACACACGAGACACAAACGCTGGCATCAAGAATATCATCAGCATTTAATATCTGTTGACACGCGAGACACAAACGCTGGCGTCGAGGATATCATCAATATTTAATATTTGTTGATATGCAAGGAACAAATGCTGGCGTCGAGGATATCATCAGTATCTAATTCTGTTGACATACGAGACACAAATGCTGGCATCGAAGATATCATCAACATTCAATATCTGTTAACAAGTGAGATGCAAACGCTGAGGTCGAGGATATCATTAGCATTTAATATCTGTTGACACGTGAGACACAAATGCTGGCGTCGAGGATTTGCATTATTTTATGAATCAACATTTGAATGCATCAAGATCACATAATTTAAAGGGACGCCTTTAAATCGCTATGTGAAGACGAGTGATGTATGAGATCTCCTAGAAATTAATAATTTGAGGGTCATGTATAAGTCGTATTATTTGAAATAGGATAGCATACAAGATTACCTATGAGTTGATAGCCCACAGGTCATGCATAAGCCACAACGATATTCTACCAGATAGTATGCAAGGTTACCCAAAGATTGATAGTTTGAAGGTTATCCATAAGTCACAACTAAATCCTTATCGGAGAATATGCAAGATTATCAAATTGACAAGTCCAAGGGTTCTCTTTAAGATGCGTTATATCCAAGATCGATTATGTGTAGGATTACCCAAAGACTACCAATTTGAGAGATATCTATAAGTCATATTGTATCCAAGTCGGATGATGTGCAAGAATACTTGAAAGCTAGCGATTGGAGGGATATGTGTAAGCCATCTCTTATCCAAGGTTGGATAATGTGTAGGAGCACCTAGAAGCTAGCAATTCAAAGGGTATCTATAAGTCGCCTCGTATCCAACTTCAAATAATGCACAGGATTATCCAAAGATTGACAATTCAAAGGAAATCTATAAGTCGTATCGATGCAAAGATGCGCAAGACTTACACGAGATCATATGAAAAGAATTATTGTTAATAATTGGAAAGTTTATCATTCTATATACAACAAGCATTAAAGGTGACCAAAAGGATTGCCGCATCAACACAAGATTACACGGTTGCAGGGACCGTTCTACATAAAGTATCGATGTTTAAAATGGATACCCCACTATGAAGATATGTTCACTCGACAAATGAGATAAGTATGCAACAACCAAGAGGTTTGTTGTGTCTATTTTTGCAAGATGTTTCCTTCTAAATAGGTACATAAAGGCCTGACTTCATTTTTAAGGCGACAACTCACGCAGAGATATGGTAAAAGACTACATACCTCTTCCGTGAATTATGTTTAACACTAACATTTTTGTTTGAGATATTGTGAGAGCATTCGAGAGGATGAAAATCTCAAAACAAAACCACAGGAGCAGACAACTCTAAAAAAGATGCAGCACAACGTGGAACTCTTTCTTAGCAGCAAAATGGGACATAGTCTAAAGAGGGACGTCAAACTCTTTGGATACGAGCTAAAGGATGATCACCACCACCATCCAACCATACCCTTATTAGAAGGCATATGGGTATTTTGGGATATTCTGGTCTTAGCTTCACCTTTGGGATATTTCTAAGATCGTACCAAGAGTAAAATTCCATTTCTTCAAATTCGAGTGATAGGATGCCTAGAGTTTTGGAAATTATGTCCAGGTAAATTCTTACCTATGGATATTAAGAGCTCCACATTCATGGTTAAGAGGTTATAAGCCTTTTTTTCATAACTCGATCAACTCGTTACTCATCCCGAGCCAAAGATCGTCTAAAATAAAAGACCATCTTTT
Organism: Capsicum annuum; assembly: GCF_002878395.1. Taxonomy (NCBI): domain Eukaryota; kingdom Viridiplantae; phylum Streptophyta; class Magnoliopsida; order Solanales; family Solanaceae; genus Capsicum; species Capsicum annuum. Next base: position 1,082,053 of record NW_025833151.1, on the reverse strand, counting down.
CTACCAATTAAGTCAAACTACAAGCAGTCTGATTCCCTGAGTCTCAGGGATATGTAGGTTTAACTCTTTGTTGAAAATTCGTCTGCATTCCTACATCCCCAAAATCTCTCTATTTCCTAGCTTTTGGTTTTACCAAAAACTTCAAAACCCAGATAGGTGGTGAATCTTTTAAAAATAGTGCTCTAAATCAAGCTTTATGAACTACAAGTGGCCTAAATTCTCATGTAACCTGAGATATAAAGGAAACCTGATACCGAGGTCTATCTATAACTCTATGAAACTCATGCAAAAGCCAACCTCTTTTAGATTTGAATTTATAGTCAGACAAGATTAAGAACGTCAACCTCCTTTTGCCCAAGGTTACTTGCATCCACCCTACCCAAAGGGAGGGGGTAGTTATTGATACCTAAATTTTGCCCTCCACGACTAAATTTAATTCTGACTTTCTTTGATTTTGAATAAATTTACAACATTTGTTTCATCCGAATAAAAACTTTTAAAAAAATATTTTTGTACATAATTTTTTCATTTTAAGTAGTGATTATATATTATCGTGTTCATTTATACGAGATTATATAATTTGATTACTTAAATATTTATTCTGTGGAATATCGGATTTTAATTAAGGATTATCTTGAAAATAAATATAATGATTAAAATCTCAATTTAAGCATAATTGATTCACAAAAATAATTCATTTGGATAAATATGTGTTTGATTTTATTAAATCAAGATGATCGGAATTAAACAAAGTATTAATTCATATCGAATTTCAATTCAATTTAACCTATCTATTAAATTTGATCATAATTGAAACTAAATTGTCACGATTGCAATATAGTTGGCCGATTAACTTTTGATTTGGTCAAAATTTAAATAGAATAGGCTGGATTATAATTGGAATTGTCTATAATTTTTAGTCTAATCGAGATTATTTTTTCTAAATAATTTCAAAGACTACCAATTTTCTAATTTAATTAGGGTTATTGTTACCCAATTAAATCTAATTGGGGTTATTTTAACCCCAATTAAAACCTAATGAACCAATTCAATTCGGCAGGCCCAAGTCCATCCCATCTCTTTTGCTGACCAAACAGGACCAAGTTTTGCCTAACCCATCCCAATTCCTTCCACAGGCCAGTCTAAAAAATGGCCCAAATTTCTTTACACACACAGCAACCCTATCAACCCACATAAAAATTGACCCAACCCAGCCTATTTTCTCTTCTTCAACAAACAAGAAACAATATACGCACAAGCAACTAAATCACAAAAACCAGCGTACAAACACAACAACGATTACAACTGACCCAACAACCCTTCAAACCACAACGAAACCAACCTGTACCAGCTCCGATAACGAAAAATCCAACCCAATTTCTTTCCTCACATATCTCATGCGATAGTAGGACAAAAAGTGTTTGAAATTCTTTTAGAACAAGTCTAGGTGTCTCCCCCAACGGCTCAATTCTGCGAATCTCGAGTATAGGGTTACAATTTCATATATATATGTTACAATTTCATTGGCCTTTGGTAAAAATTCATTTTCTCTAAATCTTATTTTTCCACCAATTTTGAAATTTTGAGAAAAAACATCAAGATAGGTATAATTTGTTAGCCGGATTTGGATTTTTGAGCTTAAATTTGGAATTCTCCAATTTGAAGAAATCCTAATTTTACCCCCTGTTATTTTTCCCACTTGGCATTCTATAAAAGGGGAGGGTTCCTTGTTTACTGGGGGTTGGGTCTGAAGGTTGAAAAAAGGGGGAAAATCTTCTGAGAAAGAGGTCCAAAAAAAAGAGAAATAAAAATTTGGAGAGAAAATAATTTCTTTTAATAAGAAAAAATATTTTTCTTTTCTTTCGTTCACTTTTTTGAAAGTTGATCGATTAATTGAAGGTTCCTGAATTTATAACGCTGATTCTGGTGCTGGTGCATCTCGACATTAGCTCGTTATCCCATTTTGATGCTCCCAAATAGGTAATATCCTATTCCGTTGAGCTTTCAATTGCTTTTGCTTCATCCCGACCTTCTGTAGCTGTGAGTAAATCTCCAGTAATATTCGTGTTGGGTTGTTTGCTGGTAGATGGCTTTGATAGCCATAGGTTTCATTCACGATAGTTATCGTTATGTCGATATTTGAATCCATGTGTACGATGCTACTGCTTAGTACTGGTAAGGACATGTTCTTCATTAAAACACTTTAAATCCATTGTATTTATCTAGAATTATTCTTTCTTTTGATTTATGGCATGTTATGTGGTCCGAACAACGTTGTTGATGGATTTTTGATTTAATATTCTCATTTTTGTATACCGATTAAGGTTTGTGCAGATGATCTTGTTAAATTTTTATGATTTGTTAATTTTGGTTTGATGGTAGCTTGTTCTGGCTGATTTCATGGTGAAAAGTTTCATGTTTTATTAGTTTTTAGGTTGATGGTTTCCTTAAAGTTTCATGCTTTGATCATTTCGAATTGATGGTGCCTTGTTATACTGGTGTCATAGTTAAAGATTTTTCCTTTGACCTTGTTTAATAGTTTCGGGATGAGGTTATTTTATTCTTTTGTTAGTATTTGACGTTGCTTTGTTTGTCGGAACTTTCTCTTGAGTTTGGCTTCTCAAATGAAAAAGAATAATGAGAATACGTCTAATAAAAACTAACAAAGCCCATGATTCCTCAATGACCATTTTGGCTACTAAACCTCATTTTAAGTTTATCCGAAAGAGGATAAGGCTGGTAATAGTTCCCTGCCACTCCTTTAGCTTCATTTGCTATGTTTTCTTATGTGTGGATTGGGATTTCTATCACTTTTTGTCTCTCTAGAGCTTATTTTTAGTATGTGATCGGGTTAGGGAGGTGAATGGAATAGTTGTGCATTCGAGCATGTCTATTTTAAAAGAATAGTCTGATTTTGCTTTCATTATGAAAATGAAGCGTTGTAGCTATTTGTTTCCTTGAATGTCTATTATCGGATGGAACATATGAATTTCACTTCTATTTTTGTGTTCATTCAGTCTTTTGGGCTAGATCGTGCGATTATGTTTAAGCATGAAGTTCTCAAAATAGCCTGTAAACTATTTTCTTTTGTTTCTAGTAACATGAAAATATCATATTTTGGTGTCATTTGGTTCATAGAAAATTACAACTTCATGTTTCATTTAGTATTGGGAGAAAATTGTTTTTTTTCTTTGTTTAAGCATGACCTTTTTTACTTTCTTTGATTCGGCCGTCTTACCTTATTCTGATTGAGAAAATGCTTCAGTGATTTGCATTTCTTCATAAATCCCTAGTCCTGAACTAGCATCGTCTACAGATTCTGGCATTCGACCCTTTATTTAGTGTATGAAGTTTACTCCATGTTATTGCATCATTTCAGTTAATAGAATTATACACTAACATGTTTTGTGTACCTGCATATTGAGGGTTGTTCGTTTGAATATCATGAAATGTCATGACTTGCTTATTTTCTATCATGACCATTGTATTTATTTGTCCCCTTTACAGTATGTATTTACATGTTCCTTTTACAGTATGTATTTACAAAGCCCATGTGACTAGAATTTTAAGTTTTATTATTCACATGCCTTAATCGATCATAGGTGGTATGTTTGCATATTTGAGAGTTCTAGTTCACTTTCTCATAAGTGACAACTGAGTTATTGATATGTTGTATGATTCACATTGTTAAGGATAAAGCATTGAATGTTTTCATAGTTTGTTTACTGTATGACTGTAAGTATCTACAAGTCAGAGTTCACATATTTGAGCATAATAAATTAGTCTCTATAAATCTTAAGTTTTGTATATTATTTTTTCATTGTTCACCCTAATTATGGTGCATTAGTTTAGATAATGTGTGTTTTCTACTCTTTTGTTTAGAAATGACCAAATCATATATTCATGTGCAGATAATTTGCGTTTATGAAGTGTGAATTCATTTGTACAGTGTTATAATAGATATAATCATTAACGATGAACCCGCAAGTGTTGTAATCTTATAATCCTAGAATTCATGTATTTAGGTGCTTTCGTAGTTCATATGTCTATGTGTTAAGTGAATCATAATTCTTACGAACGTATATTAATTCATGTATCTTTTCTTCACATGAACCTGCCTTCGAGTCCAAGCAGACTCTTTCCCATAGTTGTATTGTCGAGGTGAGCCATTGAGGCCCATCTCCCTAGGTCGATTTCGAAGGTCCTAAGGAGACAATCTTATAGTGCATGGATACGAAGAGATTAAAGAAGAGGAGGGGTTAAAGTCCCACATTTGAAGTGTCTAAGAGACTCAAAAGTCTCATTTGTTATTTTATTTATTTCCTTATTGTTGTCTTTATTTATTTATTTATTTATTTATACATTCATTTGGGTCTTGAAGCCAAAGTTGTAAATTTAATACAAGTGGAGCGAGACTCGAGCCAAAGGCTCAAAAACTAGATTAGGATAAGTGAAATGGGTTGAAAGCCCAATTAGACTAGGACATATTTGGTCGATTTGGGCCCAATGTCCTAAATCTTTTATTTTCTCCCCTTTTCCCCTTTATGTGTTTATTTGCCTTTCATTTTTTAGACTTAGTTAAAAAACCCTACTAAGTCATCAAAACTTACTTATACACGAATTGTTTTCCTAAAATCAATCACTTTTCAAAAACCCAATATTTTTAAAGTTAGTCAAAAGATGTTTTCAAATAATTCGGATAACCGCAATTTAGCGGATACTCTTGGTTCCTTAACAACCTTCTAAGAGTATTAAAAGAAACCACTTACTCAGAATCTTCAAACTTAAATAATTTTTTTTTGTTTTGGATCATTGAAGTAACTTTCAAAGGTTTTCTTAATTCCTTTTAAAAATAAATTAATTGGCGACTCTCTAAAAGTCAAAGTTTTCGCAAAACATCTGCAACCCTGTAACTCTCAACTATTTGGGAAGAGAAAAATGTATTGGCTGAGTTGGAAAAGTGGAGTAATGTGGAGGATCAAGTCCTTAGGCAGAAATGTAGAGCTCTATGTATCAACAATGGTGACTCTAATACTAAATATTTCTATGCTCAGTGGAAAATCAGATCAAGTATCAATGCAATCAACTCTATACACACTGAAGCTGGAACAAAACTCACAGAACTTAGAGAGATTAAATCTGAATTCATCTATTCTTCACTAGTTTAATGGGGAAAGAGGAGAATTGAACCCAAGCCCGACTCAGAGATAATCCAGGAGGGACACATTCTATCAAGAGAGTAACAACAACTCCTAATTCAACCAGTAACAATTGAACAAGTGAAAGCAACAATAAAAGGGGTGCCAAGGGAGAAAGCTCTGGGTGTTAATGGGTTCCCTGTAGAGTTTTCACCATTTTCTGGGATAAGGCACATTCTGATCTCATGAAAGTTGTCTTACACTTTTTTAGCACTAGTGTTATAGACAAGGATGTTAACTGCACAGCTGTGACCTTGGTGCCAAAAGTGTCTGCCCCTACTTATGTTAAAGACTATAGGCCTATAGCTTGTTGTAGTACTATTTACAAGATTATTACTAATGTACTTACTGGTAGGCTTAAATATGTCATTGGTGATTTAGTGGGAGACTCTCAATCAAAATTTATTGAAGGCAGATGCATCACTGATAACATACTATTTGCTCATGAATTATTTAGTGGATATAACAGAAAAGGGATTTCCCCTAGATGTGTCCTTAAGGTGGATATCAGGAAAGACTATGATACTCTTGAATGGGAATTCTTGAAGAGATTACTTATGGAGTTGGGATTCCCTATCAAATTTAATATTGCTACGAAATACCTGAATAGAATGTTGAAATAGTTGGCTAGGAATAAAGACTTTAAGTTCCACCATAGATGCAAAAAAGTGGGGGCAATACATATTTGTTTTACTGATGATCTTTTGTTGTTATGCAAGGATGAAAAGCAATCCATTAAATTGCTAACTCAGGCTTTCAGTAAATTTTCTCAAGCTTCTGGACTGCAGGTTAATGTAGACAAAAATTCTTTGTATTTGCTGGTATTTCTGGTCACTTAAAGCAGGAGATCCTGGAAGAAAATGGACATTGTTCTGGATCCTTTCCCTTAAAATACTTAGGAGTTCTTATTGCTGCTAGGAAACTCGCTATAGCATTATGTTGGCCTTTAGTAGAGAAGATCACTGCTAGGATAGCCTGCTGGTCTACAAGACTACTGACATATGTAGGAAGACTCCAATTGATAAAAACTATGATCTTTGACATACAATCCTGTTGGGCTCAGATATTTTTGATTCCAAGAAAGTGGTAAAATGTATAGAGGCAGTATGCAGGTCATTCTTATGGACTAGACATGCGAAAATCTCCAAGAAAGCTCTTGTTTCTTAGGAGAAGGTGTGTCTACCCCAAGCTGTAGGTGGACTAAATATCATTAACATGATCTTGTTGAATAAGGCTGCTATCACATAACACCTGTGGGCAATTGTACTGAAGAAAGGTTGTCTATGGATAAAATGGATTCACTACTACTATATAAAGCATCATGTTCTTGAACACATTCCTACACCTAAGAATATATCTCGGGTGATTATGAAAATATTCAATATAAGAAAGTTGATTATAGAGATGCAACAACTACAAGGAGATCTGAATAGCAAGTTACAACAGATTCAACAGGGAGGAAAATTCAATATCAAGATATTATACCTGTTATAGATACCTTAGCATCCTAAAATGGCATGGAAGAAACTGATCTTGCAACCTCACCTCTAACCAAGTCGCAAATTTAATTTTTTGTTAGCTGTACAGAGAAGGTTAGCAACAGTATATAGACTACTCAAGATAGGTATACAAGTTCCCAAAACTTGTGTATTCTATGAAGCAGCTGATGAACTTTTGACCATTTGTTCTTTGAATGCAACTTCACAAAGAACATGTTGGGTAGATTGCTCTGTTGGCTGGGGATTAAAAGAAGAATAGAAAGCTGAAATGTTGAGATAGAATGGTTGATAATAGGTGTGAAATTAAAATCTGGCCACTGGGAGATTCTTGTAACTCTTTTGTTATGATTCTATATGGCATTTGGAGAGCAAGAAATACACTCAGATTTTAAAATGGTACCTGTTCGAGTGGCGAAATATGTAGAGATATTGCAATTTACATACATACAAAGAGAGAAAATATGACTAGATGGAAGAAGCACCTAGCAAAGCTAAATTTTTGTCCTTGAATATATAGAGATAGGTGCAACTGTGTAATTTGTTTTAAATTGTATGTATTTGAGTAGTTCATAGGTGGAGAGTGTGATTGGTCAGCAATCATACCGGTTTTGTAAAGACATATTTTTTTTGGTGAAATGGAAATCATGGTTACCGAAAAAAAAACTTTTATTCTAATTTTCTTACTCCGCATTGTTATATGTGCTCTTTATGTGTGTAAATACTTCATTCTTGTCTCTCTTTTATTCATAATATCAAAAGAGAATCAACGATGTCTTAGAAATATAAATCATAGGCCATTACATATTTTTTTTATAAAATATTGGTTGTAATTTAAATGTATGATTTTTTGTTAATGTCGCCTTAATTGAATTTTAAAGATTCTCTTTATTGAAAAGTTAACCTTTCTTTTCTTTTGTTATATGGATTAGTGTCTATGTTTTTTCAATTCTAGACATCTTGAGTATTTTTCTTATTGCCTCATCCCTTTATTTTCGCAAGCTTACGTTGTTTGTTTCTCGCATTAATTCATTAAATATGGTCTTCTTCCTTTTACTTTTATTCATTCTTAATATGAACATAAATCATGAGGCATGCAAGTGGATGTCTTTGCTTTGCATTTTATCTATTGACTCTCACTCATGTTATACGTGTGCAAGTGTGCATATCATTGTAATTAAAAAATTAATTATTTATATTTTCTTTTGCTTCGAAATATGTAACTATTATGCTTTGAACGTATATTAATTTCTTTATCTTTTCTTTGCATGCAAAAAATATCTCGAGTCCAAATGGACTCCTTTCCTCTTGCATTTCGTAATGGTCAACGAGGTTCACCTTTTCGAGTCAAGTCCGAAGTTTAAAACCAAGGTCCATTACATGGCATGCGGGTGCTAGAAGATAGACGAAGAAAGAAATGGGTCAAAACCCATTGATGAGGTCACTAAGAGACTTGAAAAGTCTTGATTTTTATTATTATCTTCTTTTTACTTATTCATTTAGTAATTTATTTATTCATTCATTTGACTCTCGAAGCCAAAGTTGTATTTTAATACAGGTGAGGTGGATTTTGGGCCTCAAAGGTCCGAAAACTAGCTTAGGACAAGTTGTGGGCTGAAATCCCAATGATTAGGATAGGTGCAAGTGGGCCAAAAACCCAATTAGATTAGGACAGAGTCTATTGATTTGGGCCCAGTGGCCTAAGCCTTTTATTTTCTCCCCTTTTCCTTTTACATGCTTTGTTATTAATTTGTTTAGACTTAGTTAAAATCCCTACTAAGTCGTTCAAATCTATTTTACACAAGTCTTTTCCTAAAATTAGTTACTTTTCAACAATCAATCTTTCTTTTTGAAGTTAGTCAAAAGATATTTTCAAACAATCCGGATAACCGCAAGTTAGCGGATACTCTTGGTGCCTTAACAACCTTCCAAAAGTATTAATAGGAACCGCTTACTCAGAATCTTCAAATTTAAATGATTTTTTTTGTTTTGAATCGTTTAAGTAACTTTCAAAGGTTTTTTAATTCCTTTTCAAATAAATTAAGTGGCGATTCTAAAAGTCAAAGTTTCTGCAAAACAACCATAAAATTACAAAAATAATTATCTTTTAATTTTTTAAATTAACAATTATTTTTAAATAAGACATATATGTTATGCTAACTAAAAAGGATCCAACGGAATATTATAGTTTCCTAGAACTAGAAAGGTTGGTGAATGGTCCTATAAAATTTGGTAAGCGGGGTCGGTTGGTAGATACTGGTTCACGTCGGCGCAACATAGGCCGTGATCAAGTATTGGGGTGCGTGTCATGTAAATCAGACGGATGAACTTTTCCTCTTTAATAATTATTGGGGTGCGTGTCATGTAAATCAGACGGATGAACTTTTTCTCTTTAATAATTTTAAATAAATGTAGTATGAGTATTTTATTGCTAGATTCTTCTTATTATTGGAGGGTGAAATACTGAACCTAGAATCAGTGTAACGTAAGAATCTTTTTTCTCTTGGGGGTTGGTACAACAATAATAATAAAAGAAGAGTGCATGATTTATTTTATTTGGTTTTTAAACTAAAAATAATTTATTTGTATATTTTAACAAAAATGAAGAGAAATTAAACAAAGGGATTACTTGCACAAACTAGGAATTTTTGATCTCTTTAAGATTAGGGAAGAACTGACCTTTTAGGCTACTTACAAATTCATTTAATTTTATATATTTTTTTTAGAAGAGATACTTATTTTTACATGTAACATATTTGAAAATGTCATTTTTTTCTAAATAGTAAAATAATCTTACCCTCTATAGTATATTTATCCATTATTTCACGTCAAAATAATTAAAACCTACAAGCAGTGTAACATAAGTACCAAATATATACCTAGGCATGAACAAACCGAATTGAAAATCGAACTAAATCGCAAATCGAGTCAAATAAAAAAAATTGACTAATGGTTTGGTTTGAATTAGTTTGATTTTGAAAGAAAAATAAAGTATAATTTATTTGATTTAGTTTTAACTAAAAAAAGTTTTAAAAAAAAGATATCTATATATATTATAAAGCAGAGGACGAAGCAAGACAAGAAGTCATGTGGCAAGCTATTGAGAAGCAACGAGACATTTTTTATTACAAAATTATAAATGTTGTAAGAAAATTTTTGAATTGAAAATTTTAAGTTGATAAAAAATATAATTCAGATATAAGTACTTATTAATAGGTGGATAGGACATATCATAACCAAACTTAAAATTTCAAATTAGTGAGAAAATTTCTCTGTAACCAATCTTAACATAAAATCAGCAAAATAGTTTTTCTCTTCCTAATAATATGGTAGTTATCTCTAATCACTCCATGATTTTAGTGTTATCTCAACTCTTAGTACTTATCATAATCTAATTTGAATTTAAATTTAAAATTATGTTATTTCAACTAATCTTTATCTCAACTGCAATTCAAAAATTATTTTGATTGTATAAATACATGCACTGATACTTGCAAATTCATCTCACGAAAAATACACAGTTGCCAATATCAAAAAGATTTTGGCGACCAGATAATCATAAAGATTTTTCCTGAATTCAACAAGGTCCATTACCCTGTGTAAATAGTTTGACATTAATCAAGTTAGCTGGTGACAAATCCCGTCCTGAGAATAACGAGCATCCGTTTCATGACTTGAGAAAGGATGATATCATACCCATGGATGCTTTAGCAGTTTATATAATTTCTTTTGCTTTATTTTCATCTCCAACTATTTCAATTAATGCAGAAATTTTGTCTTCAGTCAAATGGGATTTGTCATCAACGAATTTTGCAACTTTAGCATATAGCTGATAATTATTGTTGACAATTTTAGTCAACTTTGAGAAATGGCAGGAGTACCATTCTCTACGTCAACATGTATTCAATACAGGAATAAAATGGACTGAAATGGAGGTGGTTTTCAAAACAAACATATACTTCATCCATATTGCAGAAAATCATGCAGATGTAAGAACAATGGATACCAAACAATGGCCATTTTTTTTTTAAATGACTGATACCCAGATAAATTATTCAACTGATACAAAAATGACACATATCATGCTCTCTCCTAAGGTAAACAAACATATATTCTTGTGATGTGAAAACTATAAACCAAACATCAAAACTGTAACTTTGATAAGTACTGTCGCACTGACCATGGTATGGCACTATGACTGCATCGTGTAAAAGTATTACAACACATAGAGTTAATTAAGGCAAAGAAGAAACATATCTGACTCTCTGGCAAATGTATTTATATCTTTATCAAGAGTATCAAGTAGGACAATTACCTGAGTAACCATATTATCAACACGATTAACATTAAACTTGACCTTTGCTCTGTTGTAATTGTGACTCAAACCAAATTAGACTTTATACAAATTATCGGCTAAATGAAAAGGTGAGAAAGAACAAGAAGAAGCTCAATTATCTGAGAAAGTTTTTAAACTTTTAAGATATATACTGCTGAATGCTGACTGCCCTGTGTAAATTGTAAAATAATCATGCAACAACGAATAGAGACTGATCCCAAAATTTTATCAACCTTAAGTGATTATTCCCAATCTTTTCTTATATGTTATTAATTAGTGAAAAGAAAAATATTATTCCTTCATTTATCTCAAACATGCCCAGAATATGGATTGAAGGCCCAAAACACACAAACATATTACAGAAAAATAAAATTAGGTATACTTCAATGTGAATGGCAAAAATAAACTATTTTGCAAGCGAAGTAAAACAACAAACCTTTAGGTTTTCAATGAACTTCTCAAAATGTAACCGTACTCTACGTAAAATCTCAAGAATGAACTCACTACTCTGACAAGGAATCTTAGTTACTTCTTCAAGAGTGAGCGATCATGCTGAATGTTGTGAACTAGGAAAACAACTAGCTGGCAGAAGTATTGCGGATCTTTGGCTATACATGCGTGCACCTCAAGCACCAATAGCACTACCTGAAAGAGAATTTAAGGAAGACTCTCAAAACAAACAAAATAGTAGAAAGCACCCTCTATAATCACCTTCCCGAATAGTCGTTATCCAGACTCATTCGCGATAAGTATTAAACTTGAAGTTAGAAGATAATTGCAGTAATGTCAAACAAAATTTGGACTGAGACAATGTTTATCGATTGGTCTTATCGCAAGTATCCAAAGTCAAGAACAACTATAAAGACATTTTGTTTGAGAATATATAGAAACTTCTTAACTGATGTATACTTGGATGTTCATTCTAATATGCCAAATGAAAAATATATGTAACAAAGACTAATGAAAAATCACTGAAATAGGTAACTAAGAAAATAATGGATCCATTATGTTCAAATATTTTAGGAGGAGAGCATAGAAATTCTTTCGACTATCTTTTTATCATATTTTCCAGGGTCAATAATCATAACACATTTCAAAAGACTAACAGTGTCAAAGAAACAACTAACACAACAGAGGAGATATTATTAAAATAGGCTCAGAAGATTATTAACAGATCCTCTATAACAAAAGTCAAGGGAATCTTATTCTTATCAGAGATTAGAAGAAGGTTTAAGAAGAATGATTAATAGATTCCTTTATCCTTTTGCAAAAATTATAGGTATGTTCTAGCAATAAAGACTACAAACTTTTTTCATGGTTTAACAGTTCCACTAGGTAGAAAGAAACAGAGAGATCTATTTAACTTCAGGTTTAAAAGGTAATAAGGACAAACCCAAAGGAAACAGAAAATTTAAACAATAACAACTATGAAGATTGTTATCCACAAGGTGATAAACAAATGGTTGATGCATGGCGTAAGTCTAGATGAATTAGTCGAGGTGCGTGCAGGTAGACACAACACATGTCCATGGAAAAGAGAAAGGAAATTATGACCAAAAGGAACTATATATGATAAGTATTGGATCACATCCATACCTTGATTTAACTAATCAAATGCTAAGCACACAATAAAAATAAGAGACTTCCTATTATCAGTGTATATTAATTTTTCACACCCTTTGCCAAATTCCTGACTCCATTAATTGACTCATTCTAAGTAGTCACCAAACACCTTGCAATTTAAAGTACTATAAGAATAAAAAGACATTTCAATCTAGGTAAACTACAATCAGCAGAAATGAAAAATGAAGACTTCAATAAGATTCAACATTCAAACCATATATAGAAACAAATCTCTAATTTTTTTACAAGTCATATAGAAATAAAATTCATCTCAAGACATACTAATTGAGAAACTTAGCATAAAAGGGCAAACTTTAGATTTTGGAATAACTTTTACAGCTACATCATGCCCCTTCAAACTCCCTTTTCTCTCATTAGTAGTAGAAATTTAACCAAAATGCCCTCTTCCCACTTCTTTTTCAAGCTCATAGTGGCTATCAAAATTCTTTGAGTACCCAAAATTCTTATTCAATCCAATATCATATTCACTCACTTCTGAAATTATGGCTTAATTAGGCTTAATTGAGTCATGCCTTCTAGCAAGCAATGCCTTTATATGTTTAGCCTGTGATGGTGGTACATGTTTGAAAAATCTCAAATGTGTTGAAGTCACACTAGAATTAGCAGGGGAGTTCTTAAATGCACTAGGCAAAAGACTTGGACCGCAAAAAAAAAAGTGTTTTCCCAATGTGGCAATGCAATTCTTGCTAATAATCAATAAGAATTTGTAACACCCCGAGTCTGTACCCAAGATGCTACTCGGTGCTCATAATTTTGAATGGCCATAAGATAATCCATGACTGGTACTTGCTGCAATAACTGAATAATAATACTATAGTATATGAAAATTAGGCAAAAAATATGCCATAAGGTTTAATACTATAATAAAACTGAATACGGTATAACAAATACCAAATCTGATACATCTGTCTGAAAATATTCTAGTCTAAAAAAGCCTCTAAACTGTATGAAATATGGAGTTGATAAGATAAGTCCCCAAATAACTTTGAACCACTGAAATAAGCTAAACTACTGAAACAATCATCATGTCCTCGAACTAAGAAGACTCACCACTAACTCTGTCAGTTGAATATCTAAACTGCTAAGTATGATCAGGAGCCCGTGCGTCTGAACCTATGATATAAAACATCATAGCGCAAGAGAAAAGCATGCGTCAGTACTTTAAATGCACTAGTATGCAAAGTGAGGTAAGCTGAAATACATGGGTTCATATGCATGAACAATACTGACTGAATAACATGAATACAGCTAAATAGGAATACATGCATAAAATACGTATAGGGTAATCTGAGGTCGTGATAACACTATATACTGAGTTTTGAATTAATGATTTACTGATGTCTAAGTTTACTGATACTGTGTAGCTAATAACTGAGGGATTATATCTGACAGTCTTGATCCTGTGGAACTATACTGAGTTTCGTACTAAGCTGAGTGACTGTATCTGACAGTCCTGAATTTGTAGAACTGAAATGAGTTTTATTCTGAGATTGAATCTAAAACTGAGACTGTGGGAGGTAATTATTTAACCAACATGCCCCTTTCTGAATAGATTGGGGTCCAACCTGTAACCCCAGTTGGAAGGGTGTCAGTACCATGCCACGAGTAAAGACAAGCTGTGAGTTAACTCTCTCTGACAGAAAGCTCTTTCGTTAACCCTCGCTGGCAAGAAACCTGGCACGAGATGTATTAACCCTAGTCTAGAAGGAATATATCTCAACCTACGCTGGCTACGTAGTTCTATAATATAGGGATTGCTACTATGGGTCAAACCCTCTACTGGCAGGAATTCCCTCATCCTTGGGTTAACTCGGTGCTGAATCCTACTCCCATTTGAATAGACACTAAATTGATTTCCTAGTACATACTAGGCTTGACTGAACTGTTACTGATTATACTGTCTAACTAAACTGAGTTCACTGAGTTTCGTTGACTGACAAAATACTATTGAATTTTGTTAACTGGCTGAATTTACTGAGGTCTGAACTGAATACAGAACTGGACTGAACTGGACTAGACCGGTACTGAGTTTACTAAGTTTTTCTACAGTTCTGTAATTGACTGAAAGTACTATTGATCATGACATGACTGATACTATCCTAAGACTGACCATAGCTCTAGGTAATCATCTAAATTATCGGGTATTAAATACCCCAGGACTCGATAGCATAAATTATAAGACGTGGCGCAATCTTGAAACATGATAAACAACTACATGATCATCATTCCTACATTGAGACATTCTAGAAAATCCTTGCATGACATGAACTTGAATACATGCTAACATGATATAATTTCATTATTTAATTTTCATGAACAACTCATCAAACACTTGGAAGGCATTGTATATGCATATCATACTTATCAACACATGGGCATCACAACTTCAAGGCTTTAACATGAATTCACATGATACTACATACATAATAGTTGTTTTTATATAAATCTTGCACTTAATCATGGAATAGAAATCCAATCAATATTATAATCATGAATACTCTTGAGTCCAAATCATGGAAGGCATGAAATCAAGATACTTGAAGTTAAAAAGAGTTTCTTGGACTCCAAGGGTGGAAGGAACCCTTGGATGAACACTTGACATACCTTGGTTGCTAAATTCTTGAAAAAAATGGTGGAAATCTTGAGTCTTGGCCTTGAAATTAAATCACCAAGGATTCTTTTTCTTGAGTAATTTGAAAGAAAGTAAGTACATTTTGCTCAATATAGGCTGAATCTTGTATTTTAGGGCTGAATAGAGGTGGGAAAAAAACCCTAATACCCCTGAGTATGTGGCTTTTTAATGACTTAAAGCCGTACTATCGACGTGCAGACCGATGGACCGCATCATAGGCATCAATACGATGTACAATGCACCACATCTAGTCCGCATCGGCTCACTGGAAATTGCCACTGGGAGCTAAGAAAAATGTTGATTGATGCAATGGCCATCGCGCCGCATTGAAATCGCATTGATGCACTATTTTGGATTCCCAAACATGGTTCAAACGAGGTAAAAAGAATGCGAAACTCATCCAGAAACACCTACTCCCATTCCTGATTATGAATTAATCTAAAAATTGATACTTTAAGGTCATAAGAGTTGTGAATTAGAGTTGTCAACTTACGAAGGCCAAAATAATACTAAGTTTGAATAATTTGCTAGAATTTTCTAAGTCTGGGACCCTTGGAAAGCTTAAAAGACTGAGTTGAGCTTAGGATTTTGTGGGGTCTTACAATATTTTTCATCCTCAAATGAGACTGATTAAACTAAGAATACTGATAGACTGGATTTAGACTGATTAAACTAAGAATACTGATAGACTGGATTTAGACACTGGACATGCACAACTGAAGCATGATTTCATGACTGAAATTACTGATATACTGAATTATTATGCTGAACATGTATATCTGATGCCTGAGTGTATAGCTGAACATGATTCATGAATGCATGACTAGGATTACTGATAGGTTGAGTTTATATACTGAACATGTATGCCTGATGCATGAGTACATGACTAAAATAATTTGTGAATGCATGACTGAGTATGCAATGTTAATACATACCAAGTTGGTAGCTATATCTGAACATGAGACTAAGTAAATTCAAGGGAAAACTGTTACCCTGAGCTGAGTCTGAATTCGCGAAGAAGAGGTGAGGATACTTGGTCCACATGTTTGCCTTTGCTTCCCAAGTAGCACCCTCAATGGACTGATTCCACTAAAGAACTTTGACTAGAGGGACTTTTTTGTCCTCAGTCTTCAAATCTAATAATCAAGGATATCGACTTGGATCTCTTCATAGGAGAGGCTGTTCTAAATATCTATGCCCTCTATAGGGACTATGACTGCTGGATCACCTATGCATTTGTTTAGCAAGGAGACATGGAACACTGGAAGCACTGAATCTTAGTCTGAAGGCAACTCAAGATCGTAAGCTACCTGTCTAAAATGGCTAAGAATTCAGTATGAACCGATATATCAGGACTGCATTTCCCCTTCTTGCCAAACCTCTTCACTCCTTTAATAGGAGAGATTTTCAAATACATAAAATTATAAATCTTGAACTCAAGATTCTTTCTATGTACAACTGCGTACGATTTCTATCAGCTCTGAGCAATCTTAAACCTTTCCCTAATCAACTAAACTTTCTCTAAGGTATCAAATACCAAGTCAGGACCTACCACTGTGGCCTCACCCACTTCAAACCAACGGATGGGAGATCTATACCTCATTTTATAAAGTGTTACAAACGGAGCTATCTAAATGTTGGAATGATAGCTATTGTTATATGCGAATTAAATCAAAGACAAGTGTTCATCCTAACTACCTTTAAAATCTATCGCACACACTCACAACATATCTTCTAAAGTATGAATGGTCATTTCTGCTTGACCATCTGTCTGAGGGTAAAAGGCTATACTGAGATGAACTCGGGTACCAAGATCCTTTTGGAAAGCCTTCCAGAAATGAGAGGTAAACTGGGTACCTCTATCTGAGATAATGGATAACATAACACCGTGCAATCTGACCAACTCCTTGATATAGAGTTTTGTATAATCCTCAACTAAATAAGAGCTATGGACTGGTAGGAAATAAGCTGATTTGGTCATCCTGCCTATAATGACCCAAACTGAATCATACTGGCAATAAGTACGAGGTAAACTCATCACAAAGTCCATGTTCACTTCTTCTCATTTCCAGGTGGAAAATGGACCTACTTGTTTTATTATGCTCAATCTTAACCTACTGACATGTTGAGCACCTCTCTAAGAATTCGCTACCTCAAGTCATCAACACCTAGCACACATAGCCGACCCTGGCAGCATAACACACTATCTTTCCCTAGGGAGAAAACCTTTATCTTCTAATCTCTAACTGATTCTTTCAACTTAACTAAACTGGGATCTCTATCATGCTTTTACTTTACCTCGAAAACTAGGGATGATTCTAAACTACTTTGCACCCATACACTACCTTTTAATGAATCAACAAAGCAAATACTTAGTCGGGCAAGCTGATGAACTTTCTGAGCTAACTTCTTCTTAACATCCTTCACATCAATAACACTCCCCATAGACATCCTACTAAGAGCATTAGCCACTACATTAGCTTTAACCGGATGATAGAGGACACTCATGTTATAATCCTTCAACAAATCTAACCACCTTCTCTGATGAAGGTTTAAGTCTTTCTGAGAGAATACATACTGTAGGCTCTTATGGTTAGTGAACACACAACGTGCACCCCATACAAATAGTGCCTTAAAATTTTTATGTCAAAAACTACTACTGCTAACTCAAGATTATGAGTAGGATAGTTCTTTTCATGGGGCTTAAGCTGTCTAGAGGCGTAGGCTATGACCTTACCTCTCTGCATCAAAACACACCCCAAACAGACTTTGGAGGCATTACAATTTACCACAAACCTATCTAAACCATTTGGTAGGGTCAAATCTGAAGCTGTAGTGGGTCGTGTTTTCAACTCCTAAAAACTCTACTCACAAGAATTTAAACACTGGAATTTAACTTTCTTCTGAGTCAATCTGGACATAAGGGATACAATAGATGAAAATCCCTCAACAAACCATCGATAATAGCCAGCCAAGCCTAAGAAACTCCTGATATCTAATAGAGAGATGGGTCTAGGCTAGTTTCTCACTGCTTTGGTCTTTTAGAGATCAACTCTAATGCCATCACCGAAAATGATATGGCCAATAAAGGCTACTAACCTTAGCCAAAATTCACAATTACTAAACTTGGTGAATAGCTGATGATTTTGGAGGGTCAGTAATACTATTCTGAGATGGTCTACATGTCATGATCACTACGGGAGTAGACAAGAATGTCATCTATGAAGACTATGATAAACATGTCCAAGTACTACTTGAACACATGATTCATCAAGTTCATAAAAGCTGCTGGGGCATTGGTAAGACCAAAGGACATGACTACGAATTTGAAGTTACCATACCGGGTTTTGAAGGCTATTTTTGGGATGTCACATTCTCTAACTCTGAGTTGATGATAGCCCAATTTGAGGTCTATCTTAGAGAAGTATCTGGCACCCTGATGTTGGTCAAACAAGTCATCGATTCTGGAAAGTGGATACTTGTTCTTGACCATGACTTTATTTTGCTGACAGTAATTAATACATATTCTGAGAGAACCATCTTTCTTATGCATGAATAAAATTGGTGTGCCCCACGGGGACATACTAGGTTTGATAAATCCCTTATCTAGGAGATCCTTTAACTGTTCTTTTAATTCTCTGAGTTCTACTGGATTCATTCGGTATGGCAGAATAGATATGGGTTAAGTATCTGGAAGAAGGTCTATTCCAAAGTCGATTTCCCTTTTAGGATGAACTTTGAGAAGATTTTCGGGAAACGCATCTTGGAATTCACATTCTACTGACACTGATTCAAGAGTAGGGGTTTCTAAACTAAAGTACTGGATGCGAACGAGATGGTAGACACATCCCTTAGATATCATTTTTCTTGCCCTTAGGTAAGCAATAAGCTGACCCCTAAGTACTGAAGTAGTACCCCTCCACTCAAGGATGGGTTCATTTGAAAAATGAAATTGGACAATTCTATTTCTGCAGTCGACTGAGGCATAGAAGGAATGAAGTCAATCCATGTCGAGAATGATATCAAAATCAGTCATTTCTAATTTGACGAAGTCTGCTGAAGTGACTTTCTGAGATTCTATAACCGAACAATTCTTGTATACCCACCAGGCTATGATAGATTTACCTACTGGGGTAGAGACTGAGAGAGGATCTACTAGGATTTTGAGACTGAATCCAAAGTCAACACCTATGTAAGGAGTAACAAAGGACAAAGAAGCTCCTGGGTCTAGCAAAGCACAAACATGTAAATGATAAACTTGTAACGTACCAATGACTATATCAGGTGAACTCTCCTGATCCTTTCGATGACTGAAGTGCATAGAGTCTATTTGGGCGCTGCCCACTGGTGGAACTGGATGCAGCACCCTATTGATTCGAGCGACCAGAATGAGCTGGAGACAGTTATGATGACTCTAAGAACCCACCTGAGAACACTGTCTAACCCTGTGGCCTGGCTTGTCTCATCCGAAACACAAATCAATGCCAGATCTTCAGATACCCTGGTGGTTTTTGCCACACTTTTGACAAAGGATTTTTTCGGGAACTACTACCACTACCCTGGGGTTTATGGCCTGACGCCCTATCTCTATTGCTGTCTCTAAATTTCAGTACAGGAGCACTGGCTGATGATGGAGCTGGAACTAAGGATTTCAAGTAGAACTGAGAATGATTCCCAGCCTCTGACTTAGGCTGAGCGAAGTTGAAACTACCTATTCTTTCTCTTTTATTCTCTCTCTTCTTTTCTTTATTCTTAGCCTCCTCTATCTGTTGAGCATGGACCATGAGCCTAGATATGTCTATCTCCTTAATCAACATTGCGGTCCTACACTCCTTGACTATACTATTAGACATGTCGACACAAACTTACTCATCTTAGACTTATTATTTTCTACCACATGAGTAGCGTATCTGGCTAATTGAGTAAACTTAAGACAATACTCTTGTACATTCACGTTGCCATGATTCAGATTTATAATCTCCAAAACCTTTGCTTCCCTCAACTTTAGCAGGAAGAACCTATCCAGAAAAACAACAAACTCCTTCCATTATATGGGCCCTGTATCTGTGACCCTTTTTGCCTTTCACTGTATAAACCAAGAGTGTGCCTGTAACTGATATGTGGCTAACTCAACTCTCTCAACAACCATCACTCCCATAATATATGTAAGTTTATTCACCTAATCAAGAAAATCCTGAGGGTCTTCATCTAACTTAAACCCAGTAAAAGATAGAGGGTTCATTCGGGTGAAATCTCAAATCCTGGAAGCAACAGTATTGTCCATTGGGTTGGCTGTAACAGCAGTTGGGCATTCATTCTGGGCTACCACAGAATGAGCTAGGGTGGTGAAAGTTACTTTGAACTATGCATAGAAGACGTGTTCATCCAGAGGATCTTGGTGGACGGGTTGGGGTTCTGGTTAGCCTCCCATTTCTCTTTCCTTAGTCTTTTTTGAAGGCATATTCTGTAAAAGGAAGAGAAATTTGGATTAGACAGGGAGTTTAACTGGGGCTCATGCTCACACGCATAACCTGAATACTGGAAGAAGGGAAACTTTTCCTAAAATACCCCGCAGCCTCCTGTCCATAAGTGTGTCGCGCTACACACCTATGCATAAGATTTTACTAGATGTGGCATTCAGACTTCCTAGGACTCTGTTGAACCTTAGGCTCTAATACCAAGTTTGTAACGCCCCGAGTCTATACGCCGGATGCTACACGGTGCTCATAATCTTGAAGGACTACAAGCTAACCCATGACTGGTACTTACTGCAATAACTAAATAATAATACCGTAGTATGCAGAAATTAGGATTAAAATATGCCATAAGGTTCAAATATTGTAATAAAACTGAATACGGTATAACAAATACCAAATCTGATACATCTGTCTGAAAATAGTCTAGTTTGAAAAAGCCGCTAAACTGTCTGAAATATCAAGTTGAGGGGATAAGTCCCCAATTAACTCCGAACTACTGAAATAAGCTGAGTTACTGAAATAATCATCATGTCCTAGAACTAAGAGGACTCACCACTAACTCTGTCAACTGAATATCTAAATTGCTAAGTATGATCGGGAGCCCGCGCGTCTGAACCTATGATATAAAACATCATAGCACAAGAGAAAAGTATGCATCAATACTTTGAATGTACTGGTATACAAAGTGATGTAGGCTAAAATACATGGGTTCATATGCATGAACAATACTGACTGAATGACATAAATATAACTAAATGGGAATACATGCATAAAATACATATACGACAATCTGAGGTCGTGATAACACTAGATACTGAGTTTTAAATTAATAATTTATTGATGTCCAAGTTTACTAATATGGTGTAGCTGATAACTAAGGGACTGTTCTAACTTTCTTAATCCTGTGGAACTATATTGAGTTTCGTACTGAACTGAGTGACTATATTTAACAGTCCTAAATCTATAGAACTGAACTGAGTTCTATCTGAGACTGAATCTGAAACTGAGACTGTGGGAGGTAATCATCTAACCGATATGCCCCTTTTTGAATTAATTAGGGTCCAACCTATAACCTCATTTGGAAGGGTGTCAGTACCGTGCCTTGGGTAAATAAAAGCTGTGAGTTAACCTTCTCTGACAGGAAGCTCTTTCGTCAACCCTCACTAGCAGAAAAACTTATACGAGATGTATCAACCCTAGTCTGGTAAGAAGATATCTCAAGCTATGCTGGATACATAGTAATGTAATGCAGGGATTGCTACTAAGGGTCAAATCCTCTACTGGCAGGAATGCCCCCATCCTTGGGTTAACTTGATGCTGAATCTTACTCGCATCTAAATAGACATTGAACTGATTTCCTAGTTCATACTAGGCTTGACTAAACTGTTACTGATTATACTGTCTAACTGAACTGAGTTCACTGAGTTCCATTGACTGATGGAATACTACTAAATTTTTTTAACTGGCTGAATTTACTGAGGTCTGCACTGATTACTGAACTGGACAGGATTGGTACTGAGTTTATTGAGTTTTTCCTGAGTTCTGTAACTGACTGAGAGTACTACTGATCATGACATGACTAATACTATCCTGAGACTGACCATAGCTCTAGATAATCAGCTAAATTGTCGGGTATTAAATACCCCCAGGACTCTATAGTATAAATTATAAGACATGGAGCAATCTTGAAACATGATATACTTGATCATCATTCCTTCATTGAGACATTCTAGCAAACTCTTGCATGACATGAACTTGAATACATGCTAACATGATATAATTTCATTATTTAATTTTCATGAACAACTTATCAAATACTTGGAAAGCATTGTATATGCACATAGTACTAATCAACATATGAGCATCACAATTTTAAGGCTTTAACATGAATTCACATGATACTACATGCATAATAGTTGTTTTTACATATTCTTACACTCAATCATTGAATAGAAATCCAATCAACATTATAATCATGAATACTTTTGAATCCAAATCATGGAAAGCATGAAATCAAGCTACTTGAAGTTAAAAAGAGTTTCTTGGACTACAAGGGTGGAAGGAACCCTTGGATTAACACTTGACATACCTTGGTTGCTAAATTCCTGAAGAAAATGGTGGAAATCTAGAGTCTTGTCTTTCAAATTAAATCACCTAGGGTTCTTTTTCTTGAGTAATTTAAGAGAAAGTGAGTATATTTTGCTTAATGTAGGCTAAATCTCGTGTTCTAGGGCTGTATAGGGGTGGAAAAAAACCTAATACCCCTGAGGATGTGGCTTTTTAATTACTGAAAGCCAAACTATTGACGTGCATACCGATACACCACATTATTTGCATCAATGCAATGTCTAACAATCCGCATTGAGTTCGCATTAGTTCACTAGAAATTGCCACTAGAAGCCAAGGAAAATATTGATCGATGCGATGGCCGCCACGCCGTGCTGAAATCATGTCGATCCACTATTTTTAATTCCTAAATGTGGTTCAAATAAGGTCAGAAAATAGTGAAACTGGTCCGAAAACACCTACTGACATTCCTGATCTTGAGTCAATCTAATGATCGATACTTAAAGGTCATAAGAGTCATGAAATAGTGTTGCCAACTTATGAAGACCAAAATAATACTAAGTCTGAATACTTAGCTAGAATTTTCTAAGTTTGGGACCCCTTAGCAAACTTAAAAGACTAAGTTGAGCTTAGGATTTTGCAAGGTCTTACAATATCTCTCCCATGGGAACATTCTTCCTCGAATAAGACTGATTAAACTGAGAATACTGATAGATTGGATTTAGACACTAGCATGCACCACTGAAGTATGATTTCATGACTAAAATCACTGATATACTGAATTATCATTCTTGACATGCAAATATGATGCATGCGTGTATAGCAGAACATGATTCATGAATGCATGACTAGGATTATTGATAGGCTAATTTTATATACTAAACATGCATGCCTGATGCATGAGTACATGACTGAACTAATTTGTGAATGCATAACTGAGTATCCAACGTTAATTGATACCAAGTTGGTAGCTATATCTGAACATGAGACTAAGTAAATTCAAGGGAAAACTATTACCTTGAGCTGAGTCTGAATTTGTGGAGAAGTGGTGAGGATACTTGGTCTGTATGTCTGCCTCTGCTTCCCAAGTAGCTCCCTCAATGGACTGATTTCGCCAAAGAACTTTGACTAGAGGGACTTCTTTGTTCCTCCATTTGCAAATCTGATAATCAAGGATTTCGACCGATATCTCTTCATTGGAGAGGCTATTCTGAAATGTATGCCCCTATCGGGACTACAACTGCTGGATCACCTATGTATTTCTTTAGCAAGGAGACATGGAACACTGGATGCACTGAAGCTAAGTCTGAAGGCAACTTAAGCTCGTAAGCTATCTTTTCGAAACGGCTGAGAATTCGGTAAGGATCGACATATCGGGGACTGAGTTTCCCCTTCTTGCCAAACCTCTTCACTCCTTTAATAGGAGAGATTTTCAAATACATTAAATGACTAATCTTGAACTCGAGATTCTTTCTGTGTACATCTGCATATGATTTCTGTCAGCTCTGAGCTATCTTAAGCCTTTCCTTGATCAACTGAACTTTCTCTATGGTATCAAACACCAAGTCAGGACCTACCACTGTGGCCTCACCCACTTTAAATCAACCAATGAGAGATCTACACCTCTTCTCATAAAGTGTTTTAAATGGAGCGATCTGAATACTGGAATGATAGCTGTTGTTATATGCAAATTAAATCAAAGAAAAATGGTTATCCCAACTACCTTTAAAATCTATCGCACATGCTCGTAATATATCTTATAAAGTCTGAATAGTCCTTTCTACTTGACTATTTGTCTGAGGGTGAAAGGCTGTACTGAGATAACCTCGGGTACTAAGACCCCTCTGGAAAGCCTTCCAAAAATGAGAGGTGAACTGGGTACCTCTATCTGAGATAATGGACAGTAGAACACCATGCAATCTGACCAACTTCCTGATATAGATTTTAACATAATCCTCGGCTAAATAAAAGGTATGGACTGGTAGGAAATGAGCTGATTTGGTCATTCTATCGATAATGACCCAAACTGAATCATGCTGCAATGAGTATGAGACAAACCCATCGTAAAGTCCATGTTTACTTCTTCCCATTTCCAGGTGGGAATACTAAACTCCTGTATGGACCCACTAGATTTCTGGTGCTCGATCTTAACCTGCTGACATGTTGAGCACCTAGCCACAAACTCTGCAATATCTCTCTTCATCCCACTCCACTAATAGGTCTCCTACAAATCACGATACATCTTAGTGGCCCCTGGATGAATAGAGTAGCGCGCAACATATGCTTCTATAAGAATTTTCTACCTCAAGTCATCTACACCTGACACACATAGCCGACCCTGGCAGCATAACATATTATCTCTCCCTTGGGAGAAAATCTCTATCTTCTGATCTCTGACCGATTCTTTCAACTTGACAAGACTGGGATCCCTATCATGCTTTTCCTTCACCTCAGAAACTAAGGATGATTCTAAACTACTCTGCACCCATACACTACCTTCTGATGAATCAACAAAGTGAACACCTACTCGGGAAAGCTGATGAACTTCCTGAGATAAGTTCTTCTTACCATCCTCCACATGAGCAACACTCTCCATAGACATCCTATTAAGAGTATCAACTACTATACTGGATTTACCTGGATGATACATGACACTCATATCGTAATCTTTCAACAACTCCAACCACCTTCTCTGATAGAGGTTTAAATCCTTCTGAGAGAACACATACTGTAGGCTCTTATAGTCCATGAACACATCAACATGCACCCCATACAAATAGTGCCTCCAAATATTTAAGGAAAAAACTACTGCTACTAACTCAAGATTATGAGTAGGATAGTTTATTTTATGGGGCTTAAGCTATCTAGAGATGTAGGATATGACCTTACCTCACTGCATCCTAACACTCCCCAAACTGACTCTGGAGGCATCATAATATACCACAAACCCATCAAAACCATATGGTAGGGTCAAAACTGGAGCTGTAGTGAGTCGAGTCTTCAACTCCTAAAAACTCTTCTTACAAGAATCTGACCACTGGAATTTGATTTTTTTCTAAGTCAATCTGGACATAGGGGATGCAATAGATGAAAATCCCTTAACAAACCATCGATAATAGCCAGCCAAGCCCAAAAAAATTCTGATGTCTGATGGAGAGATGGGTCTAGGCCAATTTTTCACTACTTCGGTATTTTGGGGATCAACTCTAATGCTATCACCGGAAAGATATAGCCAAGGAAGGCTACTGACCTTAGCCAAAATTCATACTTACTGAACTTAGCGAATAGATGATGATTTATAAGGGTCTGTAATACTATTCTGAGATGGTCTACATGATCATGCTCACTGCGAGAGTAGAAAAGAATGTCATCTATGAAGACTATGGTGAACATGTATAAGTACTACTTGAACATACGGTTCATCAAGTCCATGAATGATGCTGGGGAATTAGTAATACCAAAGGACATGACTAAGAATTTGAAGTGACCATACCAAGTTCTGAAGGTTGTTTTTGGGATGTCACATTCTCTGACTCTGAGTTGATGATAGCGCGATCTGAGGTCTATCTTGGAGAAGTATCTGGCACCCTGAAGTTGGTCAAACAAGTCATCGATTCTAGAAAGTGGATACTTTTTCTTGATAGTGACTTTATTTAGCTGACAGTAATCAATACACATTCTGAGAGAACCATCTTTCTTATGCATAAATAAAATTGGTGCGCCCCACGAGGATATATTGGGTCTGATAAACCCCTTATATAGAAGATCCTTTAGCTGTTCTTTTAATTCTCTGAGTTCTGCTGGAGCCATTCTGTATGGTGGAATAGATATAGGATGATTATCTGGAAGAAAGTCTATTCCGAAGTCGATTTTCCTTTTGGAAGGGACTCTGGGAAGATCTTCGGGAAACATATCTGGGAATTCACATGCTACTGACATTGATTCAAGAGTAGAGATTTTTGAACTAAAGTCCTGAACTCGAACGAGATGGTAGACATATCACTCTTCTTTTATTTTAAATAATTCCACAGACAAGATATCATCTAAACATAATATAGAAGAATGCTTTGAATGATTGACCTCTATATCCATATCCTCATGAATTATTGGATTCATGTCTTGATGTATATCACATATGATATCATATATTTCTTTTTGGAGATCCAACATTTGTTGAAACATAGCTTCAATGCCACTCTTTTCGGTGCTTCATTCTTCCTTTTCTTGACCATAAAACCTATCAAACTCATAAGAAGAAATAGAATTTGGGTTAGCATAAAAGGGGGAGGGGCATTTGGGAAATCACTCCAATGTTCATCTTGGCCACCATATAAAGAACAATCATACTTCGGGTAGGATGGAGATGGTGCACATATCTCTCTCCAGGGAGCATATCTACAATCTTTCCAAAAATAAGGTCCATTACAATATGGACATGGATCATCAAGATAAGATTTCCAACCGCCAAGCTCATGTTCATTCCATGATGCCATAGTAATAAGTAAACTAAAATAAAAATCTACCTAACACAAGAAATAAAAGAAAACTAAAAACAAATATTTGCAAGTTTTAATTCAAGCAAGTAGGCTAAAATTCCAAACTAACTCAATACGCTAAATTATTCCCTGACAATGGTGCCATTTTTGATAACACTCAACTTACACGTCAATTTAGTGCAAGATAGTCGTCATCAATATATTTACCCAACTTTGAACTCGGGGTCGAATCTATGAGGAACAATATGAGTGGCGATTAAACAAATTTAAAACTATAGCTATAAGTTGAATTCAAACAAATGATACAAAAAGATAAAAAGGGGGGTTTTTGATGATCAAACAAATAATTATTGGTCGCTTTAGTTTCAGTGTTTGTAATCAAGAGTTTATGAAAAACTAGAGTTATGTTCACTATGGGTGTTGGGATTTGGAAGATGCTAGTAACGATTCAAGATTCTTGTGTTAGTTAGGAACAACAGATTATCCTTATTGAATTTATGCCTAAATGTCTCTCGACCTACTTAAGCATTTAACTACCTAATTCTCTAGAACTTAGGGAGTTTATATTTCATAACAGAATGTTATCTTAGGTTAATTAATCTTGCTACAACATTAATTATTAAATAGAAAGTTGGTAGGTTCTAAGTCCCTGTTGATAATTCACTTTTTAATAGGGTTGATTTCTTAGTTCAAGAAAATCACTAGTAAGCAGGACCTATTGTTTGTAACCAATAGATAAAGTGTAAAGCAGAAGGATTACCAAGAAGTTACTACCACCGTTAGAATCCTGAACACTTAGTTGCGTTACAAACCCAAAACCATAGATCCCATAACTCGGGTTAAGGGGTTTAGCTACTCATACTGTAAAGAGCAATACAACTTGTTGAATTCATAATGCTATGGAATAATACTTACAGTAAAAGTGAATAGCAACAGTTGTATCTTGGATTAAATTGTAGTAGAAAAATCCTAAAAAATAATATGATAATCTCTCCAAAGCTAACTATAAACTTGTATAAAAAACTAGAGAGAAAACACGTAAAGTTCAAGTCTAGAATGTCGAGTACCAACCCCCAAGATAACCCTAAACAATACTTTAAATAGTTCACCCTAATTACGAAAATAAAATCACAGAGTTCAGTAATTTCTCAGATAGGTGATGACATTTTGTGATGCCTTATCAGGAGTCTAACGACTTATCACAGATGTCGTCATCTCCTCTTTGCTTTTGACATTCGCTGCCTTAGGCTGACGATCAAGCGTGATGGATTATCATATCTTTGATAACTTATCACAAATGTCATCGATGATTTACTTTAGCTTTAATGTTCTTCCTTAGGCTAACAACGATCTTGATGGAT
This sequence comes from Capsicum annuum, assembly GCF_002878395.1. Taxonomy (NCBI): domain Eukaryota; kingdom Viridiplantae; phylum Streptophyta; class Magnoliopsida; order Solanales; family Solanaceae; genus Capsicum; species Capsicum annuum. The sequence goes on along the minus strand of NW_025833151.1, from coordinate 1,053,346 downwards.
TATCACAACTCTAATGGTTTATCACATGTCGTCGTCACTTCTTCTAGTTGAATCCCATTCTCTGTTTAAGGCGGCGATAAAGATAATATCTTATCAGAGTGCTGATGACTTATCAGGAATGTCGTCAGCCATACTTCTCTTCTATTTGCTTCATATTTCAACTTTTTTACTTCCATCATTATTGGTTCTCTTACATCTTGACTTCCACTGCAAAATCAAAGATAAAACAATCAAAAACGACAAAAGTTGCATAAGACTTTGCAATTATTCTTAGTTAAAAGCCTCAAATATGTTAGCATCTGCTCACAAAAGCCTCAAATGTGTTAGCATCTACTCATACCTCAAATTGTTCCCCAGCAATGACACCAATTATTCCCTGACAATGACACCATTTTTCATAACGCTCAACTTACTCATCAATTTAGTGCAAAACGATTATCGTCAATATTTTTACCCAACTTTGGAGTTGGGGTTGAATCCACGAGGAACAATGTGAGCTGCGATTAAACAAATTTGAAACTATAGCTATAAGTTGAATTCAAATAAATGATACAAAAAGATAAAAGAGGGGGTTTTTGATGATCAAATAAATAATTATTGGTCACTTTAGTTTTAGTATTTGTAATCAAGAGTTTATGTAAAACCAGAGTTATGTTCACTATGTGTGTTGGGATTTGGCAGGTGCTAGTAACGATTCGAGATTCTTATGGTAGGTAGGAACAACAGATTGTCCTTATCGAATTTATGCCTAAATGTCTCTCGACCTACTTAAGTATTTAACTACCTAATTCTCTCAAACTTAGAGAGTTTATATTTTATAACAAGATATTATCTCAGGTTAATTAATCTTTCTACAACATTAATTATTAAACGGAAGGTTGGTAGCTTCCAAGTTCCTGTTGATAATTCACTTCTTACTAGGGTTGATTTCTTAGTTCAAGAAAATCACTAGTAAGCAGGACCTATTGTTTGCAACCAATAGACAAAGTGTAAAGAAGAGGGATTACCAAGAAGTTACTACCACTGTTAGAATTCTGAACACTTAGTTCCGCTACAAACCCAAACCCATAGATCCTATAACTCGGGTTAAGGGGTTTAGCTACTCATACTATTAAGAGCAATACATATTGTTGAATTCATAATACTGTGGAATAATACTTACAGCAAAAGTGAATAGCAACAGTTGTATCTCAAATTTAATTACAGTAGAAAAATCTCAAAAAATAATGTGATAATCTCTACAAAGCTAACTATAAACTTGTATAAAAAACTAGAGAGCAAACACATGAAGTTCAAGTCTAGAATGTCAAGTACCAACCCCCAAGAAAACCCTAAACAATACTTTAAATAGTTTACCTTAATTATAGAAAAAATCATAGAGTTCAGTAATTTCTCGGACAGGTGATGACATTTTATGATGCCTTATCAGGAGTTTGATGACTTATCATATATGTCGTCAGTTCCTCTTCGCTTTTGACATTCGTTGCCTTAGGATGACGATGAAGCATGATGGCTTATCAAATCTTTGATGACTTATCCTAGATATCGTCGATGATTTACTTCAACTCTTATGTTCTGCCTTAGGCTAACGATGATATTGATGATTTTTCACAAATTTGAAGGATTTTCACATATCATCACTTCTTCCAGATGAATCCCATTCTCTGTTTAAGGTTGACAATGAAGTTGATAACTTATCAGAGTGTTGGCGACTTATCAGGAATGTCGTCAGCCACACTTCTCTTCTATTTGCTTCAGATTTCAACTTTTTTACTTCCATCATTATTGGTTCTCTTATATCTTAACTTCCACTGCAAAATCAAAGATAAAACAATCAAAAATGACAAAAGTTGCTTAAGACTTTACAATTATTATTAGTAAAAAGCCTCAAATGTGTTAGCATCTGCTCACACATCAGTAGTGTATAGACTAGTGTTATCTGCTTAGAATTTTTTTTCTGGTGATATTAATTAGTGTCTTGAGTAGATATAGCCCGGTTTGATGATTTTTTTCCCCTAGCACAACAAGGTTAACTGTGTTCCCTCTTGGTTAACTGTATTAGTTTGATTCGAGGATGTATTGTGGTATCGAAGGTAAGTTAACCTTTTATGGTTCTTTGTGTTTTTGAGTAGGCAATTTAGTTATTGTACCCATTTCCTTGAGTTTGATATCCTTAGACTTGCCTCTTGCATTGCAAAAAGTTTTTACTTTGGCTATACCTTTTTATGTAGCCCGTTTGTAAGATCTACTAATTTAAGGCCCGTTCTTTATTTGTGGCTTTTTCTTTGTCCAATAGTGATTTTGATATTGATGTTAAGATGTCGTGGATTTATCTCATAGGTATGTTGGATTCGTTCCCTCGTAATGGTTTACCTTATTGTTAGTGAGAAGATTGGATAATTCTTTGTTGTTGTGACATGGTTTTATCTAGTGGAGTTGGAAAGTTAGAGGCAAGTGGCCTTTCCTGTGATCGCCTCTCAAGTTGGAAAATTAAAAGTTTTTTATCTCGAGTTGTATAATTTCTGGTGGTGGTTGTAATTTGACCTTGGTTTCAAGATTGGTATATTTCTTTTTTCGATGATGTGATTATGGGGTGGATTTAGGAAATCTCTATTTGAGAGTTTTTTCGGCCTAAGAAGGCTTATTGAAGTGTTTCTCCTTGGTGATATATACCTGTGGCTACTTTTTTTGCCTATATGGAGTATTGCATTGGTTAGTTCCCAAATTTAGTTGCATTTCTCCAAGTTTCTAATAGTTTTTCCTTCATTGGTGTGGTTTTCAGCCTTTAGAAGTTTTGAGTATGTTTTGATAGATCATTCCCTCCAGCGGATACGGAGTGGGTTATATGCATTTTCAGCAGTGATTTTTCTTTTAGCATGACTCCTATTTTATGGCTATGTTTCGTTTCCTTCAGCTGATATAGAGTTGGTTTCTTGTGTTATCAGTCAGTGATTATCTCTGTGGGGATTTTACTCTCCAGATATTTCTCGACTGTAGCTTGGAATGGATACTAGAGTTAATTTGAGATAGTTGACAATGATATAGCCTTATTGTCCAAGTTTTAGATTTTGACTTCTTGGAATGGATATTTGGAAATAGATTTGGGGCATTAATTCCTACCCATTTTTAGTTTTGATTTAGATATTTGAGATTAAGTAGTTCATCCTTTGTATTGAGATTTCAGCTTGGTGTTGTGGAGCTTGCATCCAGCTTTTTTTAGACTTGTCCTTGTTCAGATTTCATTTATAGGCTGGCTGAGCCTACTCCGTGGTTTTCTATTCGGTCTTCTAGACTTTGGTTGGATTGTAGTTGATAAGTGTTCAGATAAGAGCCCATGAATCCCGTATTGGTTATTTCAAATTTGACCTTGAGTTTAATTTTTCTTTAGGAATTTTGGATGATTTACTTAGTGGGAGTAATATACTTAAGATGGATTTTGTATGGATTTATTCTCGATTGATTGGACATTCTATAGCAAAATATTCAGTGATGAGTAGTTAAACCTTGGATTTTGAGATTTCAGTTTGATTTTCATCTGGACTAGTTACAACATTGGCATATATGGAATTCTGTGATTATCTCCATTTGTATGCCCAGATAGAGCCTTATGAGCTTATTCTCATGATTGTCTTAAAGACTTTCAGCGGATCATCTTTTGTTCTTTGAATTCTTTATGCTGAGACTGCGTGGATGAGATTTCAGTAAATTTCTTCCTGGTTTGAAGCAGATAGCAGCTGGGAAAAGGTAAAGGAAAGTTATTTTTAGATTTGGAGTCAGTTTTATAACTCATGTCTTAGCTTGGGATTGGGTGAGCTTTTATTAATTTATGTGGATATAGAGATGGTATCAATGTGATGTGATTTAGTTGTGCGTGCCTTAGCCTTTTTGATTCAGTTGGAGGCCAGTTAGCAGTTGATGTTGATTTTTTGCTATTTTGGAAATAGAATAAGAGTGTTGGTTAAAAAATGGATACCCATGGAGACATCCCTTTAGAAGTGTTTTCTCTCCATTGAGGTTACCTAGTAAGTCATGCTTGGAGCATGCAGGCCGGGTACCTCATCCTTTTGATCTTTTGAGATTATTTCTATCCGTTTACTTTCAGGGATAAAAGTCTTTTTGGTAGAGGATATTGTAATGACCCATTAGGTTATTTTTCATATTTATACTTATCTTTACCATTTGAGCTTCTCTATAGCTGCCGTAAGTCATTTATAACTTCCTGGGACCGATGGTTCAGTTATCGGGTAGTTCGTTTGTTTTTTAGAGTTAATTCTCTATTTTGAAATTTTCACTGTTCCAAATGGCCACTGGGCAAAAAATTTAGTGAAACAATCTCTGATGTAAATTCCTACTGTGCTAGAAGATCCAGAATATCAATTTTAGTCTGGGTAGACCTTTTGTTAAGTTCCCAATGAACCCAAACTTATTTCGACCTATTGGTCGAAAAGTTAAAAATCGGAAAGAATAGGTTAGGACCCATATTTGGTCGAAATGACCCTGTATTGAAAATTTAACTATGCCATCATGTCTGAAATGTCAATTTTAGTCTAGTGCAGCCCTTGGTTCAGGTCTCAAGGCTACCAGACTTATTTGGGGCTATTGAGCGAATTTTATGAAAAGAGATGGAAGTATTGATGATTTTAATAGATTTGAATTGGGGTTTACACTCAAAATGCACTATTGGATCAGGTTATTTGGATTTTGGATGAGTTTTGAGGGTCAAAAACTTATTTTTAAGTTTGCTGTTATCTGGTGCAACCTCGATCGCGGCCCGTAGGACCGCAATTGTGATATCTGAGTATCTGTAGGGGCTATATAAAGGCCCCAAGATGCATTTAGGGCATTTCCCCTTCACCATTTACACCTAAAAACCCTAAAATGAGTACCATAACTAAAAATTGGTCATGGGGGGTGACTTGGGAGCTTAATTATCATCTTGTATCACGATTATCTTTAAGATTCAGGTAAGAATTTCTTGAATTCATGCTTGAATTTCTTAGTTTGGACCCAAAACCCAAATTTATCTTAAGGCTTGATTTTAACCCAAAGTACATATAGTTTTTACCCATTCCTTAAGGGTTATGATCCCTATTCATGTGTGAACATTTGCTTGGTCTCGAAAACTCATTTTTCTTATATGGGACCCACTTGAGGTTTTAGTGTCATTTTTAGACCCGAAGCACAATAATGCAATATGGATATTGTTAAACTTGTATTGATGAATAGATTATGTTTTTGATAGTGTGATGATATTTTAGGGATTGTGAAGTGAAGACGAGCATGTGGTGCTTGAAGTGTGATTTTGTAGTTTGGTTTTGAGGTAAGCTCTAGTCCACTTTTCTTCATAGATGATGTATGATATGTATTGCATAAGGATATGAATGTTAGGATTGATTATGAGTAAGATAGCTTAGCCTTGATTACTGATGTCTTGGGAAATTAAATGAGGGTCTTGCACCAGTAAGATAGCATTTGTATACTCCTATTGCCTTCTCTCTAGTGTAGATTGAATTATAGCATGGATTTGATACATTGCTAGATCATGGATGTGGTTTTAGTGTTGGAAGCATGATTAGTATATTTAATCTTATTGGGATAGTATGGTATTCTTGAAATCGTAATTTGGGTAGAATTGACTTAAGTTCCCTTACTTCTAGTTGAAGTTCTTATCTTAGGCTTATATGTGGCATACTTGATATCTAGAAGCTGGACTAGATATCTTAGCCTAGTTTGGGGCATACTGTACCTAATTAAGGAAATTGAGGTTCAGAAGTGGGATTGTCTGACCCACATAGGCGTAGACTTGTGTTAGTCATTGTGGAATTAGCTGCAGATGTTAGACATAGTTGAGACTAGTAAACCTTAGTACAAGGTTACTTAATGACTTGGTATATTGTAATGTTCTTTTACGAATTGTGACTTATGAGTTATAGCTATGTTCTTGCTTATAGAAATGTTATAATAATGGGCCCATAGAGATGCCATTTCCTTTTAGACTTGATACTTGGCCCATAGAGATGCCATTTTCTCATAGACTTGATATTTAACCCATAGAGTTGTTGTTTTCTCTTAGACATGACATTGGGTCCTTAGAGATAATTTTTCTCTTAGATACAATATTGGGCCTATAGAGATGCTATCTCCTTTTAAATCTTTTAGTTGGCCTAAAGAGGTAATATTCCTCACCGTCATGATGAATAACCTTTATGTATGAAATAACTTATATTCGTGTCATGCTTATTGATATTAGGCCTTCTATGTGAGAGATGATTATATGCTTACTAATATTATACCTCATATATACGAGATGCCTCCTACATGTGAGATGATTAGGGATATACTATGACTTATAGAGATGAGTTCTAGATATGTATATGGGCCAAGAGCCATGATACTGATATTATAATTATTACGAACATATTATTAGGCTGAGGGTCGATTGATATCGATTGGACCTCCAATAAGTATTTATCCTTGTAGAGAATGTGATTACTGTTTATATATATGTGTGTGTGTGTGCGCGCGCACACATAGACACATCTCTTCGGTATGGGATAGAAGAAGGTGTTGTATGACGCTTATGATTTCACTGATTAAATATTGGTGATGGAAATCATAGATTCGATACATTCATGATTATTATATTGGTTATTGATGTGATTCTAGATAAAATATGATCTTATGGCTGTTCTTCCTAATATTATAGTATAAGCTACGTGGTAACTAGTTGTCTATTAGGTGACTATAGTACTTGATGCCTAGAATTGTAAATATGTTAGTTAATAAGCCTTGCTGAGTAATATGGTAGCTAACGACTATGATTGATACATGGCTATGAAGATGGGTTTATCGATGGTAATAATATATGGCTATTGATAACAAGTTATAATGCCGGTTAGTTGTTAAGTGAGTATAATATGGTTAACATTGCTAGGTGATAAGGTATGCTAGTGATAATGATGCCTAGTTAATAATGATACCTAGTTACTGATGCTGACTAGCTAATAACGAAGACTAGTTAATAACGGGGATTAGTTGGTAAACGATTATTAGATATTGATTGGTGTTGGTTAATAAAAGGAGTTTAGTGGATAAATGATGAATAGTAAATAGATGACGATTATGGTTTAATGGTGAACCTTGACTAGACGTTAGGTTTGACTAATTATTGATTAATGGTTAGTTTCTATTCCACGATTAATGATTATGTGAAGAATCGGTTAGATTGATAACTAGAGATCATGTGATGACTATTAAACTAGCGGTATAATAAGAGTCTTGGCTAATTAATAATGAGCAGATAGAATATAATGATAAGATAGTTAACTTTTCAATGTTAAGATTATGGTTGATAGTATATCGTCTTGAGTCTACGCACCTATTATAAACTTATATTTATACATTGATGATTATGATGATATATTGATACCCAGCAAGGTCAGAGGATACTATATTGATATATTGATACCCGGTAATACCAGAGGATACTATGATGATATATTGATACTCGGCAAGGCCAGAGAATACTATGATGATATATTGATACCCGACAAGGTCGAAGAATACTATGATGATATATTGATACCTAACAAGGCCAGAGGATAGTATGATAATATATTGATACCCGACAAGGACAAATATTGATCACGATGATGATGGTCATGATGATGGCACTTATAATGAGATTTCTGATAGTCATTATGTACCTTGCATCCATTCCTGTATGCATATCGCCTATCACTAGTATGCACCTATGTTTATCAGCCGGTATGGGACGATTGCATAGATATGGGTGAAGAATATGCCTTGTTTTGTTGAATATTGATTGAGTCTTCCGAGCCGGGGTGGTGGGGGTACGCATATGCTCGGCTAGGTATTTGGTTGTTCAGAGTAGCTGGTTAGGCATGTCGTTATTGATATTATTGTTATCATTGTTATGATTATTATTATGGCTAGCTTATGACAGATTGGTCATTGATCCGGTATCGGGATTTAAGGTATGTTTTTGGTCTCTCCTAACTTATGATTGCATTATTATGCACGATTGTTTCATGACTAGCCATATGGATTAGAAACCCTGAATATGATAGTATTTAAATCCTGTTAAGTGTTATAATGAGGTCTTAAATGAGAATATGATGATATAGGTGATTCTTTGAGATGACCTTATGTTTATACGCATATATATCTATATCTATATCTATATCTATATCTATATCTATATCTATATCTATATATATATATATATATATATATATATATATAGCTGTATGAAGTTATGGTACTACCTTATATCCCTTCTTTTGTTATTCATTTTGTATAGTGGTTACTTCGCCTTGTATATTACTATATATCTTTCTTTTGCTCTTATTTGTATATTCAACTGGGATATATGGTATAACATTGACGTATATTGAATGTAGTTGGAATATGATAGTTTCCCCTGATACTTCCTTAGTCTTATTATGTTAGATGCTTGGACATGAAAATGATAGTTGTCCCTTAATATTCTCATTGACTTGTTATATGATTTTTGGACTCTTGGGTGTAGATTCCGTTCTATTTATATGCTATGTATATCTTCTTTATCTTTGGAGCTCAGTTGGTAGTTGCCTACTGAGTACCATTTATATGGTAGTCATACTACACTTTTGTAGCCTGCAGATCATAGTACGGGTTATCGCCGTTGATGTGTGCATCGTGCAGAGCATCCCTGGTTTAGAGACTTAGAGTGAGCTCTCGACGTTCGGAGTGAGATTTTATGTATTAGACTAGTCTCTACGTTGTATTCAGAGATAAGTTATATCAGAGTATTTCTCTTGATATTTCACTTTTGTACTCTTTTTATATTAGAAGCTCTTGTACTGATTCCACTAGGTTTTGGGATTCTACTATGTATTGATCTTTATTTCATATGTCCAACATTTTTTCCTTATATTATTGAGTAGTTCATTACTAGCCATTCCGAACTACGGATTGGCTTGCCTACTGATGGTTATGGTAGGCGCCATCTTGACCTGAGGAAATCGGCCCGTGACAATAACTTTTGTCTTAGAGGCAAGACTTATCCCAAAAACTTCCTTACAACAAGTCATGACCTTAAATTTATTTTGATGTCAAAGAAAGAAAATCCCTTTGCAGATTATCCAACTTTCTATTTATTAGCACAATATAACAGAAGTTGAGAAAAAAGAAAAAAAGAGAAGAAAAAATAGAGAAAAGAAAGAAAAAAAAGATTGAGAACAAAAAAGACGAAAAAAATAAAGATTAAGAAAAAAGGGAATATTAAAAAACAAAAGAAAAAAGAAAAAAATAAATATTGAGAAAAATAAAAATGAGAAGAAAATAATAAAAATAAAGTTTGAGAAAATGAGAAAAAAAGAGAAATGAAAAAAACAAAAAATAAAGGTTGAGACAAATGAATTAAACAAAAGAAAAAAAAGAGACGTGAATAAAAAGATAATGTTTGAGGAAAAAAAGAAAAAAAGAGATAAAAAAATAAAGATTGAGACAAATGAATTAAAACAAGAAAAAATCAAAAAGTAAAAAAAAAAAAAAAGAAATAAAAATAGAAGTTGAGATACAAATGAATATGAAAAGATTAAAATATTTGAGGTTTAGAGGGTAAAAAATGTACTTGTACTATTCATGAACATAAATGAAAACTACTCTTTAAAGAATTTTTTTTATGAGGGATAAAAACCAAAGTCATCTACTATGGAGGTCCTCCCATGTAATTTCCTGGATATTAGTAACTCATATAAAGTCCAAATTAATACGAATGCTATCAAAAGTATTCAATTAAAACACTAGAAATGATAATAATGTTGGAATTCTATTCTTTAGATTTGCATAAATACATAACATAAATTTAGTTTTTATTTAGTATTTAGTCATGTAATTAATACTTACTAGACTTATTTTAACACGACTTACTATTTTTATGTTATGATTATTTTTATTATAACTTACTAATATGTAATGTTTATTTTATACAATTTTGTTATTATTTTTTGTTAAACATTTTATAGCCATAACGCATTTCATATTGTGTTATTTTCATAAAGAGCAACTAAGGTAGTTGTATCTTACTAGGACTAAAGAAATATTTTAAGCACAAGTTAACTATATATTTGTATGAAGCCTTTACGGAAAAAACCCAAAAAACACTAGGTTCAAAAACTAGAACTTTATTGATTTGGTTTGATTTATAGATTCAAAAATCCGACACCAATAATTTGGTTTGATATTTAAAAATCCCTAACCACCTGGTCATGTACGCCCATGTATATACCTTAATTCATTTCAAATTGGATCTCTTAATTCGACTTGGCACAACTCACAAGGGTAATAAGAGAATTACAAATATTTACTATTCATTTATAATTTAATTTACTTATACGAATAATGGGCTAGCGACTATTTTTCACATTATATATGGGTCATTTAGTCTCAAAGTTTAACTTTGTATGGTATAATACGTGCAATACTGATGAGTTGAAAATTATTGGAAGTTCACTCTTTTTTGGTTAAAAAAAGATCATATATATCAACACAGTATAATAGCAATATCAAATGCCCAGTTATTAATCGAGTTCCATAACTAAAACATTTGAGAAATAATCAAAAGGAGATAGATTAACATTCCTAACATAAATAGTTCCTAGAATGTCTATCCAGACATCTTGCATGGCATACATAGGGGGAACTGCAAAATGTTTTGTGTTTTCAAAAAGATTTTTCTTTGCGCCTTCCTTTGCTAAGACATTATCTACTGAATTTTATTTTCTAAAGCAGTGAACTACTGTTGGGCTCCCCATTCTTCTCAGTATCGACCTACAGGCATGAACAACAGGGTCATAGTGTAAGTTACTATTTCTTAGCATAAGTAATACTTCCTTAAAGTCCACATTATCTCAATGGGGTACAAGTATTGTTTCTTTACAAGAATCAGGCCCTCCAACAAAGCTATAAGCTCCATCTTGTTAGTAAAGGTAGGATAACCCTAGTAATATCCAAGAATTCAGTTCCTTACTGTTCCTAATTACTCCACCTATATCTCCAACCCCAGGGTTACCAATAGAAAATCTATCAATGTTGAGTTTATACATCCTTTCCTGAGGTGGCTTCCATTTCAAAGAGATGGGAATAGTGGAATCAACTTGTTAAAGAGTGGGGTTACTCAGATAAGTGTACTCCACAAATTCTCCATAATCACTATCAAAGAAGGGGAAAACATCGTTATTATTAAAATAAATTATCATGTCTGCATTTTTAAATGTGCCATAAACAAAAAATAAACGAAGTATCAAAGGAAACAACATTGTCAAAGTGATTATTTTATAGCTAATCCCAAATTGATGACCAATAACTAGTGTAAAAGGGGTTAAGATTAGTATGGATGGGATTACCATACTTATTTGAGAGACAGTTCCACATGTGACCAGCCTTGGGACAATTCCAAGAATATGATTAACTTTTTCTTTGACATGGTTGCAGTGTCTGCACCTCTCATCCACACTAAGACCTATTCTATTTAAAGTATAACTACAAGGTAGTCTTACATGATGAAAGATCCATAGGAAAAACTTCATTTTATTTGGGATTTTCTTTAACAAAATCCACCTGAACTGTTTTCCATTAGAATGGGCCTAGTGATTTTGGTTAATGAAACTATAAACTCTTTTGCTATAAAGGACCCATTACCAGTGAGTATTCAAATATGGTAATCTTTAGGAACTTTAAAAAAAGGAAAAAAACTACTTTGGATAGATAGTACACTTGTGGAGGGAGGTCAAATGGGTAAGCAAAATATTACCAAAACCATCCCTCTAGACATTAGAAACTTTTATGTACAGATGGTTGTTTGGCATAGTGCCTTTAATAAGGTTCCTAAGAGGGTATAGATTGGCCAACCACCTATCAATCTAGAAGAAGACATCACCTCCTTTATACATAATCCAGTGAGAGGCATCTATGTAAATTATTTGTCTAATGAAGAGATATTTCCAAGTCCGAGATACCAAGTGTTTAGGGTTGGATCTGCTATTGGTATTCTTGATGATAAGGATCCTAGGTCAAAAGGAGTTAGGATTCTTAGTCAGTCTCCAAGAAAGGTTAGTATGGATAGTTTTATTCTTTACGTCCGCTCTATGGATTCCCAGACCACCCTAAGGTTTAGGTTAGGCGACTTCATCTCAACCAACCATATGTATTTTTATTTTGTGATTAGTGGTTACCCAAATAAAATTTCTTTGAGTTTGATCTATTTTCTTGAAGATCTTCCGAGGGAGATTGATGTGTTTCATGACATGGTTAGGAATGTTATTGAGGGAAGCTTTGGCTAAGGTTTTTCTCCTATCCATGTTCAAGAACTTGATTTTCCACCCAACAAGTTTTGATTTAAGATTTTCTAAAATGAATTGGAATCACTATTGGTAAAAGCCTTATAGAAGATGGGGAAACCAAGATATTTTTCAAAGGTTTCCTTGGGATGGAAATTGAGATAGTATGTCAAGGAGTGGATTGTTCCAATAGTGTTTTTTTTGAGAAAATGACTTTTGATTTTGCCATGTTAATTTTTGACCAGAGAATAAGCTAAAGCTAGCCAAAGTGGCAGTGATATTTCTACAATTCCTAGTATCAGCCTTAGCAAAAAGAGTCAGGGTATTTGCAAAAAAAGGTAAGAGATTTTAGGACCTTATCTATTTATAGAAATAGCATTTTAGTTGGTGAGATCAACCTTATGTTAATTCCTTAAGAAAGAAGTTCCATACAGAGAATGAAAAGATAAGGTGAAATATGTTTACCTTGTTTTATTCTCCTGTAAGGTTGAAAGAAAGTGGTTTTAGAGCCATTGACCAAGATGGGGATCGAAGAAGTTGAGATGCAAGACATGATCAGCTTTATGAGTTTTGAAAGAAAGTTAAAAAAGTATAGAGCTTGTCTAATGATATACCACTATATTTTGTTAATGGCTTTCTCTAAATCAATTTTAAGGATCATATTAGAACTTTTGCCCCTCATTTTGGAAAAGTGACTAATGAATTCTTGGACAATTATAGCATGATCAGAGGATCTTCTACTGCAAGAAAGATAGCTTGACTAGGTCCAATAATGTTATACAAAAGGGCTTTATTATCTGCGAAATCATCTTGGTGATGATTTTAGACTGAGTATTTCAAGGGCCTATGGGTCTAAAGTTTCTAAGAGAGATAACATTAGCACACCTAAGAATGAAACAGAGGTAGGTAGAGTTAAACTTATCTTCTATTGTTCCTGAATTGAGAGTTTTTTGGCAAAAATCATAGAGTTGAGGACTAATGGTGTCCTAATATTTCTGATAAATGAGGGGATGAAATCCATCTGGTCGAGGACCATTGGTAGGATTTAAGCAGAAGGAAACCTTTCTGATTTCTAGCATGGAGAGGTTAGACTCTAGGAGTTGATGAGCATGGTTTGGTATGGATCCCCTAGAGGAAGGATTGTTTTGATAAACAACATTAGAAACATATGATAAGTGGTATAAAGACTCTTATATTAAGACTAGATTGAGTTACTGATATCATTAGGAGAAGTGATTCAGTTTCTAGTCTCATCCTTAAGAGAGTTAATTATTTTTATCCTTCTCCTATTCAAAGTGGAAATTTGAAAGAACTAGTATTGTTATGCCCCTAAGTGATCTAGTTAATCCTTGATTTGAGTTTCCAAAACTCATACTCTTTTTTAGGATGTCACTAAACTCATGAGGAGAATACTTTCAAGGTTCTGAAGGATGGAACTAGTGGGGTAGTGGGGGGACTTTTGAATGCCAAATAGACTAGACAAAGTTATTTTTCTTAAGAAAGATATTACTAAAGATCTATTTGTTCCAGGGGATAATTTTAGATTAAAGTTGTGATATGGACTCGATAAAGTTACTACCCTCATGGAAAGCATTGTTGAAAATATGGGGGAAATTAGAATTGGAGCACTAGGTGGACTCTATCTAGAAAGGCTTATTCTGATGATGTTGGGTCTTGGCCAAGCTGATGATAAGAGGGAAATAGTCTGAATGGGTTCTAGGAAGATGGGTCACAGTGGTTTCATAAGAATAGTGGATCCAATGATTATTAGCCACTTTTTTAGTGTTTCTAAATAAGTTTGTTCTTATTCCTATAGCTTTTATTGGTTCAAGTGTATTACTGCCTTTAAACCCAAGATCAATGAGGTTACATTGATTTATACACTATTAGGAAAGGTTAACCTTACTATTACTATATTATATCCCCCAAACTTATCAGTAGCTTTGAGAACCTCATTAAAGTTCCCTCTCACTAATCAACTAGAGTTACTTGAACTTCTAATAGTATCAACTATGGATATGTGCTGATCCCATAGCAATTTTCTATTATCAAGGGAAGTATTAGCATATATTATACTAAAAACAAGAAAAAGGTAGCGAGATGACCTTTACAACAACATCCATACCTTGAAGACTAATCGAAATATCATTACTGTTAAGGAGATCTTTTTTGTACTTAAGAACAATAGCACTGGACTGAATTTGACAATCATATCCTAGGTCTTAAGATAATTATTAGTGGTCAATCATTTGGGTTTCAAGGAGTGCAAGTATACTTGGTTTATGCAGTGCTATCTTGGAAGAACAGTGATGCTTGAATTTGGCATTATTTGCCTCTCTAGCATTCTGTATATGATTGTTAGACAATAAAAAATGAGTCGAGAAAATAATTAATTGGGACAGGAAAAATATCGCAACAATCATTTATTAATTTCAATATGTGAGTGTTACAATATCTATGAATCCTTGATTCACATTTTCAAATATAAATTCAAGGGCTTCAAGCTTGACCTTCCATTTGAACTTGATTGGTAAATTTGATGGATTTAATCTTGACTTATACTTGAATTCAAGGGCTTTTGAGCTTGTTCTTGAATCTTGTGGTGTTGATCTTGTATCTTCTTGAACTGGATCTTAGATGCTTGAATTTGTAGATCAATCTGTAGCATTTGATGCGTGAGCTCTCTCTTGATTTTTTTTGGAATTATTGATCCTTTTTTTGAATTATGAGACCTTTATTTATGGTTGTGGAAAGGGATGAGTCATGGTTAAGATTAACTTTTTCCGACCAATATGATTTAAGTGACATGACGACATTTGATTGCCTTTGATTTTACTAGGAATGTTGCATCATTTTGACACATGGAGTGATCTTATTGGCTCATTTACTTGACTAGTTGTGCCATGTCATTTCACATATGACAACAAATTGGGCCTCTAAGATAGGATGACATCTGGGGGTTAGAAAAATTAGTTAATTATTTGTAGCCTAGATTAATAGACTAGCCCAATATACATTGGACTTTAATTAAATTCATCTTTATTAAATTTAAATAATTAATTTAATTATATTAATTCATAGTATTTATTTGTACTAATGTATTTAAAATTTATGTGATCACAAATTCCCTAACTTCAAGACTTGTCAAAGTATTTAGATCTTTGTATATTGGACTTGAAGTATCAACTTGATGATTTAATTGAGCTCAATAATAATTCATATGTGTAATCGAATAGCCCCAAAATTAGGAACATTACCCAATTTTATTAATATCGAGTGCCATAATTATAGTAATTATTATTATTAAAATTATTATGTGAATTCTTAAAAGATTTTACGAATTTTATTGGAGGGAATCTGTGCGCTCAAGTGAATCCTACTCGAATATGGAATTAGCAGTAACCTTCATGGACTTAGCAAACCCACTCCTTTAAGAGTCCAAATATTGCAGTCTCATGTTGATTAGAAATTTGTAATAATGATCGCCTTCGGACATCTTCTAGTTGAACTAGGAACAATCGCCCTTTTCTTCTAGAATTGTAACTCCAAAGAAACCTCAATTTAGGAGTGTACCACCCTCACTACTTCTCTATAAATAGGGACATACTTTCAGTTATTTTTCAATAAATTAGAGCATCGTGATCCACGTCAAGGATGCACAATGCTAGGTAATTATTTTATTCTCCTTTTAATTTTTGTCACTTTTTTCTAGTCCAATATTTTAGTGGAGGAAATTCATACCAAATTATGGAAATGTCGAAATCATGAAAGATTTAATACTTTAGAAATTAGACTGCGAGATCTACAACATATCAAAAATTGAGACTTAGAATCCTTAAATATAGTTCTAAAAACTTTTTTAAAGTTAGCTATGAATTTTATCATGTTGAAAATTTTAGATCTACGTGTCTTTACTAAAAATTTTGTATCTTGAAGCACTTGATTATTATTAAACTAGTTACAAAGATATATATCATACCCAAAATTTATAATTTAACACTTTCGGTGTCTTTTCAGATGTTATTCCAAAATCAACTTTGGATTTTGATGTACCAATAGGTTTAAATTTGCGTGACGACACCCAGAAAATTATATCTCAATATGTAGGTACTAGAATCTTGATCCGCTTTATTCTATAGCTATCAAAAATATGCATATCTAACAAATCCAAAATTAAGAATTTAAAACCTCTCGGATCATTCTTGACAAATTTTTATAGTTGACCCTAGATTCTATTTTGCAGAGAATTTTAGATTTGTGTTGTCTCACTAAATAATTTATATTTTGATGATGGACCATCACCATCAACATATGTTTTTCTTGTTGGAAAGAAAACTTTGAGAGGTTTATTCTTTCCAAAATATCTTTTCTCAAGCCTATCCAAGTTGGTGACATATGGCTTTTGAGTTCGAAATGTCCTGACAGAAAACATATCTCTTCTATTTGTGTTTTCTTTGTATTGTCTTTTTCTCTCCCTTTTTTAAGGGTTTAAATGAATAGCATTCATAAGTGGTCATCTTGAGGTGTGAGAGTTTTACTCCTCCTCTTTTACCTTGAGACCTAACAAGTACGACTTCAAGTCTGGGTCCCTTTAAACGATACACTTATGTAATGGTCAGCTTAAGGTGTGAGAGTTTAAGTTTTCCCCCATCACCTTGAAACTTGACAAGTTTGTCTTCAAGTTTGATCTCTTTCACTGCTGTACTTATGTAACAGTCAGCTTATGGTGCAAGAGTTTAACTTCGCCTCCATCCCCTTGAGACATGACAAGTTCAGTACCTTTTCACCGATGTACTTATGTAACGGTTAAATTAAGGTGCGAGAGTTTAAATTTACCTACGTCACCTTGAGACCTAACAAGCTCGGAAATTCCATTAAAATGCAGTTTAAGGTGCAAGGGGAAAATACTATCCACCTTAAGGCATGAAAATTTTGAGATCTTTTTAAGGATAAATCTGCGAAAGAGACTATCTTAAGTTGCAAAGGGACAAATCTTGCCAATTTTAAGGCATGAAAAAATTTGAGATCTTCTTAAGGATAAATTAGTCAATAGACCCGTTGCAAAGGAATAAATCTTTCCCATTTTAAGGAAAGAAAGTTTTAAGATCTTCTTAAGAATAAATATGTGAGAGGCCAACTTAAGGTACAAAGGAAAAAATCTTATCCACCTTAAGACATGGAAATTTTGAGATCCTTTTAATGATAAACCCGTGAGAAGTCAGCTTAAGGTGGAAATGGATTTGTCCACCTTAAGGCATGAAAATTTTGAGATCCTTTTAAGGAAAACTCATGAATGGCCAGCTTAAGGTACAGAAGGACAAATTTTGTTTACTATAAGGCATGGAAATTTAAAGATCCTTCTATGGATAAATCCACATGAATCCAACTAAGGTGCAAAGGGGAATATTTTGTTCACCTTAAGGCCTGAAAATATAGGAGGCAGTAATTAGAAGGCTTAGGGGTTTTGACAACTTAAACTTGCAAATTTGGTGGTTTTGGAGGTTCAACTTTTGAATTTGGTGGATTTGGAGACTTCAACTTACAGACTTGACAAATTTGACGACATCAACTTGTAGACTTTGTATATTTAAAGACTTCAGCTTACAAGCTAATTTGGAGTCTTTAGCTTATAGACTTGATATAATTTTGACTTCAAACTACAAGCTTGGAAGATTTTCATCCTTAGTTGTAGGCTCAGAGAACTTTAGCATTATTCTTTTGAAGGGTTGCCCCCTTTGAGCCATGAATATTTGGTACAAGTCCAAAATCTGAGGAGAACACTTACAGTCTTAAATTTTACATGACATATCAAGAGGGAACATGTCTTTTTTTGAAACTCATGCAATTGAACTCAAAATAAAATTCTAAGCGCCTATGTACCTCAATAAAGAGGATCAAGTTACAACGCAGTTCAAGGTGACTAATTTTTATTTTTTTATTTCTTTTTTTTGAATATTTTTTTGTGTTCTAACTTTTGGATAGGTAGCCTTCTTCTAGGTTTTCAACCTAAAGCACTTTTTTTTGAGTCGTACATAATTTATACTCTTGTGGGCAAGAGCGGATATGCAGTTTATGCTCATTTCTTACGGAGGATCATCTTTCTTTAAGGATAGTACTTGAATAATTTGGCATTAATAGGACCAATTTTAATTCCATATGCATTAACAAGCTTGTAAGTACCATTTGAATATGCCTCTTGTACGACATATAGTCCATCCCACTTTAAGGTGAATTTGCCCCCAGACTTACGAGAAGTGATGATGGTCCTACTTACTGCAATGACTTGATCTCTAACTTGAAAGCATCTTAAGCAAACTCTTTTGATGAAACAACTAGATAGACAGGCTTGGTAGCATTCAAGATTTGTGGAGCCCTCTTTTTATCAAGTTCTTTCAACTCCGTAAGGCACAACTTAACATTTCTTATTTGGTGAGCCCTTCTTGAATAGCTAGTCTTAAAAAAGGTATTGATACTCAAGTGGTAGAATGCTTTAAATTCAAAATCAAGTGAATATGGTTGCTTGCGTCAGTGTGTGATAAGTCGTCCTATTTGCCAACAAAGCTTCTTTCTTTCGTTAATATCAGGCTCATTTGGATTTGAAGATGACTTTCTTCAACATATTGCATAAAGTCTTATTGAATGCTTCAGGTAGACCATTAGAGGAAGCATGGTACATAGAAGATTTATTACCATGACCCACTTTCTTAGGTCATGATGACACCTACTACAATCCACAAGTAGGTAAACCAAATCGTAGTCCAGAATAGCTAGTAACGGACTACCGAGAGAAATGGAAGAAAAATGCAGAATAAATATAATATAGGACTTATATTTATAAGATAATCTCAAAACCTGGTGGAATCAGTACAAGAGCTTCTAACACAATTAGAGTACAAGGTTCATATACTGAATAATTATACATGTACAATCAATATCTAATTACAATATAGAGATTAGTCTAATCCATAAGAGGGAGAATAGTAATACTCCAAATACTAGGAGCTCACCCCAAGTCTCTGTTCCAGATCTGCTTCGCACGATGCACACAACAATGGTGAGAACTCATACTATATGACCTATAGGTTGCAGAAGTGTAGTATGAGTACTAAACACATGGTACTCAGTAGAAAACTACTAACCGAGCTCCAAAGATAAAGAAAATATAGATAACATGCAAGAAGGAATGTAAACTACAGCTAAATATCCAGGTTGCTAACATAGTAAAACTAGGAAGGCATTAAGGATGAACTATCCGATCCTAGCCATACTTAGGGACTAAGCACTACATCGTATATCTCTGGTGAATATGAAAATAATGAGTAGAATAATGATATAAAGTAGTATACAAGATCGAGGAATGGATAAATAATAGGAATATACGAAAGAAGAGAGGGATATACGATAACACTATAGCTAGATATATACACATATATATGCAATGCTAACTCAAAGGTACAACCTAAGGTAGTCATACTAACATCTTAAGGCCTTAAAATCATAATAGAAACTAGTACTATCCTAATCGGGTCCTTAATCCAAACGTCGAAACATGAGATAATTTATCTATACTAAAATAACCATAAGAAAAAGGAATTGGAATAATACACTGAATATCAGTATCAGTCCATAATCAATCTACTATGAACTAACCATAATAATAATAATAATAATAAAGTAATGGACTATTTCGAACAAATAATACCTTGATCGAGCCCCATAATCTGAAAGGCTCAATCAGCACGGAATGCATAACAAACAACACTCATAACCTATACCTATGCAACCCCCTATAATCCTGATACACATAGGGACCTAACAACATACTAGTTATAGGAAATGTGCATGCATGAATGAATGTAACATAAAATATGATATCATAACCAATCTACGTGCCATAATGTAACCTAGTATATATACCTTCTCCTGCTTGATAACTCACAAGTTAGACCTACGGTGACCTCTTTTATTTGGCACGATAGCTAATAATCTAAGGGGACTCTAGGGGTTAGTACCTGTATACACCAACCTAGTCCTAATCCAGGATTTCCAATCATCATTATCAATCTACTCCATCCAGTATCGGAGAGATGTATATATAATAAATTCACGTACTCGAATCATGGATAAAAGAGTGTAAGTCTATAAATTCATTGCTTGGGGTTAGTTCTGAGACTAAATCATTATAAAAGCATAGAAAGGGTCAAAATCTCTCTCGATCGGAGTAAATAGTAGTGGTAAAACCACCGATTATAGTCTATTTTGATTAAATCTCTAAAACATCAATTTTAGTTTCAAAAGCTCATAAATAATCCATTAATGTGGTACACTTACCTTTCTATAAAAGAGTCTATTTTAAGAGTGAAAGGTGGGAAAAAACCCCTTTTTAGGAAAACAGTAGTGAAACCATAATTTTAGTTGGAATCGTATCATTATGTGAGCATGAATGTACCGAATCTATGTATGTTATTACTAATATCTAAACAATATAATTATAAGCTTCTAATGTCCATATACTATGTCTACGACCTTTACAAGGATAAATCACTCACTGGGAGTTTAATTAATATCGTATTATGACCTTGGGCCCAATAAGATATAACCAACATAACTACAATACCATAATCTGAGATCTATAACAATCCACCAAGTCAATAAGTAAACCTTATAGTAAAGGGGTAATTAGCCTCAATTATGTCTAAGAGCTAGTAAACTATGGTAATAGGATCCTTCAAGCATAAAGATACTTTATCTTAAGGGTCAATTTGCCTTTCTATCGCCCGAACTTATAATTCAGGCTAAGTCATGGTATTCTTCCCATATCATACCCCAATATTCTTACCTAATATGTAATATATATAATACACTATCTCATGAAGAAGAGTAGACATAAACCTACCTCGATGCCAAACTACAAATTCTTAATTCGCTAATAAATCCTCCTCTTTTGCTTCATGATCCTAGAAGAACACCCCCACACTATAAAAATGGTGCCTCATATATCATTAGAAGTAAAATAAGACCCATATTTCTATATAATGGATTGGGTTGAGTCAGAGTTTGGGTTAAGAATAGGCCCACAAATAGAATCCAAAATTGAATCAATCACGAGGTCCTTTGAAAGACAAGGAATGTATGCTAAAAAGTTGAGAAAAAATTGTGAATAAATCAGTACCCTAATTGATACGATACGTAAAACATAAAATTGGAGATATCACAAAAACAAGGACAATAAAGAAAAATGAAGCAATAATGTAAAATATAGATAGAATGACACAAGAGAAGGAACACAAGCAAACCACAATATACTAAATTGAGGCCCTCAAATGTAATACAACTACAAGCACCAATTCTCCTACAAAGAATGAGAGGGACATTGAACCCTCACAACCCATGTTTCTAGACAATCCATAAGCTCCCAACGAGCTTAACATAAATACCCGCAAGTGTATTTCAAAACATATCCAAAATTATCTACCTAAAACTGAAAGAAAACTAGTTATTTATATCCATGGGCTATTTATTACACAATGGGCCCCAAAGTGACCCTAAAATCTATTGGGCCCAAAAGTGACCCAAACCCCAAAACATAACAAAGTAGTCTTCATTCTTTCAATCTCCTCATAGGGGATCACAATATTTCTCTTCGTCCCTAAACCATGGCCATAATGCACTTTCACTTATATCATCCTCTCCTTCTTGAAGAGAATTTTTTGTCAAATTCAAGAGTTCATCATGTTGAAGATCAAGGAGTTTCAGGGAGTTCTTAGAAGTGGTAGGGAGCATAACATGTGTATCCAAGTAAAGTGGAATGCTAAGCTCACCTTTTTGAGGCTAAACTTCCTTCATCAGCACTTTGTTGGCTAGCAAATTTGGAACGGTAAGATCCCCATCACATGGATTCACTTTAATCTCTACATTTTTATCAAGATCACCAACTCTTTCCTCATGCTTCGCTTCATCTTTATAATATAGATCACCTTCTCAAAGTATGATGGCTCATCTTGTTGGACACTTATTCATTTGGTAACCCCTTCCTTGATATTTAAAGCATTGAGTACTCTTAAGATTAGGATTACTCCTTCTCTAGGTGGATACTTTGGAGAAATCTTCTCAATGGTATTCTTCTCAAAGTCTTCTTAAAGTCAGAGCCTTGACTCCAATTGGAGGACAATTGATTGCCCACCTTAGGCTTAGTTGCTTTCTTCTCCAACTTGATATCTCTCTCAATATCAATAGCTGCTTCTAAAAGATCATCCATCTGGGAAAACTTATGTATTGACATTTGATAGGTAATATCTTGACTCAATCCTACCTTAAAATTGATCTTGGTATGCTCTCCATCCTCATTGTAATCAAGCTTAAAGAGTAGATTTTGAAATTTATCATAGTATGCTTCAACACCCTTGTCTTATTTTCTCAAATTGTACAACTTGGAAAGCAACTCCTGTCTATATCTCTCCAGCACATACTTAGCTCTTATAAGGGCCTTCATAACATCCCATGGTGGATATTGACCTCCATGAAGGATCCCTTATATTTTCTTAGCCGATTCCTACCAAGTCAAAGCATATCCTTAAAATATAGCAATGGTATAGGTCATCTTCTTAACATCGGATAAATCATTAGCTTGTAAGATCCTATCATATTGCAACTCCCATTTGAGGTACCCTTCGGGATCACTACCTACATGAAATCTAGGAAGATCAACCTTGACAGAATTGAGACCCATATCATGACCTCCATAGACACCTTCGTCTCTTGGGATATGCCCTTGTGCACTATATCCATAACCTCCTTCAATATGTCCTACAAACTCTACTTGAACTCCAATGGCTTGGTTTGGTGTCATTTGGTGTGGTGGTATTTGGTTAAGTGAAGCTTGGTAGGGTGGATCATATTTGGTGGCCTTTGGTAGTGTGTAGTAGGGTGGATGGAGGCCTTGTGGGTTTAATCCTTGGGGAATTTTATAGTTTAGAACTTGAATTGGGGGTGTTTTATAGGGTGGAGTGAGGATTTGGGGAGCTTGTGTGGTGTTTTAGGGCGTTTGTTGGTTGAATTGTAGTGGTCGGGCTATATGTCCTGGAGTTTGGTTGGTAGTAGTAGTGGTAGGCAAAAGAGCACTTACTTATGGGGGAGGATAGAACATATGGTGGAGAGTTATAGGAGAGATGGTCGCCAAAGTCTCTTGAACTTGTGCACTTAAGGATTCTCGGAGGTGGAGTTGAGGAGTAGCATTGGAAGAATTATGGTTTCCTTCCACACCATCCTTCCATCTAAATTCGTCACTCTCTCCTCCAAAATTGATAACTTCTCATTCATATCTTGCTGCATTCCCATTATTGCCTCGACTAAGGTGTCAAAGCTTGACCCATTTGAATTATATTGGATTTAATCATCTGTTAGGTTAAAGTTAGTGGAATTAACACGCTCAATCCAAGTGTTTGGTTTGGCACACAATTTAGCTCAACTTGTTGGTCTTGGTTGCTTAACGTATATGACTCTATTAAGAAGTGAAGGACTTGAAGAACTTGAATTTAAAGTGCTAAAATAATAAATAAAAAGATAAAATAAGAAAAATACACAAGAAATGAAGACACAAAAGAAGAGCAAACAAGAACCAATTGAACAACTAAGTAGATTACGGTTTAGTTGTTAATTAGTTTCAAGAATCAAAGAAATGAAAGGAAAAATTAAGAGATGAAATTGATGTGTTTGAACCTGATTTAATGGAGTTTTGAAGTGATGAGAAGTGTTTTAGAAGTTGTATTGATGTTGTCGAAGTCTTGAATTGTGTTCAGGATGCGTTGGGGCTGATTTGAGCTCAATTTGAGGTATTCTGTGTTAAGGTGCATTTGATGAGTTGCTGCAGAAGGTGGGGCGCATGTACAGCACAAATTGGATGCATTAGTACCTATCCCTACTGGTTTTAGGTGTGTTGGACCTGCTGGGTCAGACCAAGAGCATCTTGGACGCAGATGCAAGGTAGGTCACCCGCCCCTCTCTCTTGAAATGACCCTTTTCCCTCTAAATGGTCCCCCTTATACTCTCTTGTGGAATGTTCTTTAGGTAATTGTAAAAAGACTTTTTTAAAACTTTTTAATCACTTTTGAGGATCAAACAACCACCTTTTGAAGAAAATTCCCCTTGAAGATTTGAATTTCTCCAAGAACACTCAAGAACACCAACAACTTCAAAATGCTCTAAATCTTCAACCCTTGCTCAGAATGCGGTGAAATTTTGAGCTTAGGCTATTTTAAACATTCTAAAAACATTAAAATGATCAATTTCCTCATATTATCAACCAAAAATTCCATACTTTAACTCCACCTTCAACCTTTAAACTTGAGTTTCTCAACAATGGTAGACTCTCCGATTCACCTCCGATTGAGCTCAAATTCAAGGTTTAGACTCTAATAGTGTTAGGGAACAATAATATAACACCAAAACACAAGAAAAAAAACAAAATCAAAGACTAAAAATTTGACCAAAAGGCAAAAATATGAATAGTGATTTTTTTTTTGAATTTTCGATTTTCTAACACAACGATACCTAAGACTTGAATTATGGGAACGATTCTAAACTCGGATCTGATACCAAATGATATGAGATGTAAAACATGAAATTAGAAACAACACGAAAATAAGGACAACAAAGGAAAATGAAGCAATAACATAAAGGATAGATAGAATGACACAAGAGAAGGAACACAAGCAAACCACAATTTACTAAATTGAGGCCCTCAAACATAATTCGACTACAAACACCAATTCTCCTACGAAGACCAAGAGGGACATTGAACCCTCACAACCCACGTTTCTATACAATATGTAAGCTCTCAAAAAATATAACATAAACACTTGCAAGTGTTTTTCAAAACATATCCACAATCATCTACCTAAAATTGAAAGAAAACTAGCTATTTATATCCATGGGATATTTATTACACAATGGGCCCAAAAGTGACCTTAAAATATATTGGGCCTAAAAGTGACCCAAAGCCCAAAACATAACAAAGTAGTTTTGATCACAATATTCCTCTTCGTCCTTAAACCGTGGCCATGATACACTTTCATTTGTATCATAAATCATCCCCTAAGTTCTATTAGTTTTAAAACTTAATCAATGGGAAATGACCAAGGAATGTTAGGCTAACTTACCTTAGCTTCAACAGATGATTCCTCACTTTTTGTTCTCTTCAACCTCTCAAAATAGGGTAAAAATGGTGAAGGAAATGATGGAAAATTGGGTGAGAAGTGGGATTTCAAATCTCATAGGTGTTGCTTAAGTAGTCACCCAGTTGCTTAAGTGGCTCCTATACCACTAAACTAGTCTATCATGAGGCACATGTATTGTTTAAGTGATGCCTAGGCTGCTTAAGTGATGTTTGGCCAAGGCCGCTAAAGCAACCCAAAGTTGCTAAAGCAACGCACACTTAAGCGATCAAATGATTACTTCAGTGACTGTGAAAACATCATACATCAAAGTTTCTAATTTTAAAATGGACTTCGACCAGGTGCTCGAAATTTATTCAGAACCCCATGCGATCAAACAAACTATGATACCACCACTTATTCCCCTAGAAAGTCAGTCATCTGAACTCTCAACATAAACTTCAGATCTTTAGTACTTTTTCTAGAATGTAAAGAGGACGTAAGTCCCATTTTCATCCTATAAGTGGATCCCCTGCAGCACTTCTAATGTTGGGTATATTTATGCATTCTAGTGTTATTATTCTAGCTTATTTAGCCTTATTTTGAGGATTATTCATGTGATATATGTGTTGATAATGATATAAATAAGCATCTAAGTGTACAAATATGTACTTACAGTGTTTAAAGGTGTTTTCAAACAAGTTTGGGTATAAATGAATCATTTAGAGTTCAATCTAGGAAACTAGTGTTACTAGCTTAAGCTAGGTGCTTGTCTAGTCTATCTGGATGGATTCTAATGGGTTAAATGAGTTCTAAAGGGTTTAATAGTGTATTTATATGTGTAACAACTTGTTTATAATGTGCAATGGTCAGTTGGATCAAGCCAAGAGTCAAAATAATACGTTAGAAATCAAAGTGAATGAAGCCTATGCTTAGCTCGTGTTTCTAGTTCTCTATCTGGGATGTTGTGCTGTTTTGAGTTATAAATTATTGTATTTTATTCTATAGTATTCTTGTTTGATGGATTATGATGATAAATAAAGGATATACAAGTTTCAAATCAAGTGGAAACAGCTCAAAAAGGTTTGGAATGGATCAATAGAAGCACAATACACAACTTGGACTCAATTTGGACACATGGAATGTCCAGGGCGAGTGAGAGATCATGAAGAGGCCTCTTGCATGTGCTACATACCAAAAGCCTCAGAAGCCACCAAAAATAGTGTGTCTCCGTGATTTGCCCACGATGCGGGCTCTATTCCGGCGCAATGGAGCCCGCGGTGAGCCCTTCATTTCAGTGCTCTCGTGCCTTAGAAAATATTTTGAGAACAACTTCCAGTGGGAGCCCATGAAGCGGGATCTATTCTAAGCCTGACATGCATGCTGAATTCTTGTCCAACATGGCTTTGGATTATCCTTTTTTTTTTTTTTTATAAATACATCCTTATAGATGTTTTTAATCATTCTTGGACGTCTTGGAGCGTTGAGGGATGCTATAAATTCATCTATTAGGTTTTACATTGTTTCTTTAGTTTTATTTTAGATTATATCATGAATTCAACTTTTTGCACCATGATTATGACTATGAGTGGCTAAGAACTCCCTTTTTGGGGTTAAATCCAAGATCTTGAGTACTATTATTTTGGATTAAATTCGTTTGATTTGCTTATCATTGTTATTTGTTTGTTTATTATTGTATTAACTATTTTAAGGATTATCTACCCTTAGAATACATCAATTTTCAACCTAGTGATCTTGGGAGAGGGAAAAGGGAGATAGAACATGTGAATAAATAAAGTATGGTTCTTGTTTCTTTATAAAATAATGAATTTAAATTAGTATTTAGGATAGGATGTACTTAGATGCCTTACTTGATTTAAACATAGAATGATAGCTTGAAGTACTTAATTGAGCTATTACATCCCCGCTCAACGATGTAGTTGTAAGGTTCAAATTAGGTAAAAGATTAGAGGTCAGGAGACCATAATCATGCAATTAACCCTACGAATCAACGACCAAGATAAGCACGTTAACGAATGAAATTCAATAACATAGTGTGATTTTTCAAGTGCTTTAACCCTGGGTTTTCTCCTATTGATTGTTCCAAGAATTTTATTTACGCATTGTTTACTTTTCTTTATTTCTAATGTTCAAAACACTTGTTGGTTACTTTGTATCAATTAAATCTAAATTGTGAACCAGAATAGAACTGCTGTTAGGTTAAGTCTTTGTGGGATCGATACTTGGCTTCTTGAAGCCGACTTTACTACTTGATAAGTACACGTACACTTGCGTGTGCACTTAGGAACTATCAAGTTTTTGGTGCCGTTGCTAGGGACCTGCAATAGGCTACTATTTTATTTTTGTTTTGCTCTTTTAGATTTCTTTGGTGTTTTTACTCTTGGTCTTGGTTTTGTGATTGTAGGAAATAGGTTTTAAGTTTAGGAAGCTGGCAAGGGATAGGGATTTGGTTGAACCAAGCCCCGAACCCGAACAACACTTCTATAAATAAAGTTGAGACTCAATCCGTCTCCCCTAATTTCTCCTAATAGAAGAAGACCAAATAGTTCCTGCTCTAATAGCTGAAGAACAAGCAGCCCGCAGGACTGTTAGGGAAGTGGCTGTCCCACTTTTGACGAACTTGACTTCCCTAATTCAAAGACCGGCTATTGGGGGGAATTTTAAGTTAAAGCACAATATAGCGCAACTTCTAATCAGCAGTGGACAATTTGCAAGGCTTTCACATGAGGATCCACAAGTCCACTTGATGAATTTCATTGAGCTTACTGACATATTTATTCCGACTGGGGTGAATACAGATTATGTGAGGCTGACACTATTTATCCATTCTCTGTTGGGGAAAGCTAAAATATGGTTGAATGCGGAGCCAGCCAATTCAATTATGTCATGGGACGGCTTAGCCAGAAAGTTCCTCATTAGATTTTTTCCATCTGGCAAGACTGTAAGGATTCACAGTGAGATAGTCAGTTTCAAGCAAAATCCATACAAAATCCTTAATCATGCTTAGGAACGGTTTAAGGCTCTTCTTCGGTACTGTCTACATCACCAATATTCTAATGAGGTACTTATTCATACTTTTGTAGAAGCTCTTGATCATAATACGAAGATTTTGTTAGATTCAATTGTAGGTGGTTAAGAACTGGAGTTGACTTATGATGAGCTGTACACATTATTAAACCACATAGCACAAGGAAATCCCAAGTGGAATTCAGATTCTAGAAGCCATGAAAGGAATTGCAGGCTTATAAGAGGTGGACCAGTTCACTGTGTTATCAGATCAGGTTGCTGCATGACAAAACATGATTAACACTCAGTTTAGCAGCTTGAAATTAGGAGCTCCACAACCTACAACAACAGTCAATATAGTTCAGCAAATTAGTGGTTGGTGTGAGATCTGCGAAGATATGGCCATTCAGTGGCCACGTGTGCTACAAATTAGGAATTAGTAATGTATACAGGCAATGTTAAAGGCCAAGTTATGGTTATTCCTACAACATGAAGTGGCAGACTCAGCCAAAGAACGTGCAACAACAACAAATTCAGCAACCAAAGGCCCAAGGGAATCAGTCAACTAGCAACATGTAAGAGATGTTGAAGGAACTTTTAGCTAATCAAGCATAGTTGAATGTGGACATGAAAAATTCAAAAGTGGCCCAGAGGAGCTTAGAGTTGCAAATGGGATAGTTACAACAAGCATTAAATATTAGGCCACAAGGTGGTTTGCCAGAAGATACAAAAAATCCAAAGCAGGTTATGACAATCACCTTGAGAAGTGGTAAAACACTTCAATGATAACCTCCAAAGGTAACTAAGGAGGTAGATGAAGATTTAACTCCCCCATAGGTTTTTGAAAATTTTGTTGAAAAATCCAGGAAGTCTGAGTAATTAAAACAAAATGTTGCTAAAGATGAAGTAAAGAAAATACTGCCACTACCCTTCCCTTAGAGGCAAATAAAAGTGAAGGAGGATGCCATGTTTACAAAGTTCTTTGATATATCTAGAGAAATTCATATTAACTTAACTTTGTTAGAAGTTTTGCAGGGTATGCCCAAGTACGCAAAGTACTTGAGGGATATGGATGCTAATAAGGTAAAATTGCAGCATGTGGGGGAGATAACACTCACTGAAGAGTGTAGCGCTGTAATGACATAGAAAATCCCCAAGAAATTGAGAGATTTAGGAAAGTTTACTCTACCTATCCAAATTGTTAGTAAAGTGGTCCATGCACTGAGTGACTTAGGGGTGAGCATAAATCTGATGCCCCTATCCTTGTTTGAAACATTGGGCTTGGGAAGCATAGACAGACCACTGTGGTTTTGCAGCTGGCAGACGGGTCCATGTCATATCCAGAAGGAATAATAGAGAATGTCCTCATAAAGGTTGGTAAATTTATTATTCCTGCTGACTTTATTGTTCTTTATTTTAAGTCAGACGAACAGGTACCAATCATCTTAGGGCATCCATTCTTAGCAACTAAAGAAACATTGATAGATGATAGAGATGACACACTTCAAATGAGGGTAGAGGATAAAGAAATGGTATTTGTTATTTACAAAGCACCCAATATAACATCCCACTATAAAGATTTGTCTATGATCAATGTTATTAAAGGAGACACGTATAGGGTGGTTAGTCCACAAAAGACCTCATCAGACTACCTGATTATGTAACCTAAAGTTTTACCGCCTAAGCCTTACATGATAAACGTTGATAAGCCTAAAAAGGCTAGAGTTGATAAATGCGTGACTCTTGAAAATTCACACCCAAGTGGTGTGAAAAGAATAAGAAAATAGCCTCCAAGTGTAAGGAAAAAGATAAAGGAATTTGGTTGAATTGAGCTGGGTCGTACCGCGACACTAAATCAGTCGCTTCTTGGGAGGCAATACAAGTTAAATAGGTATGTTTTCGTGTTAGTTATTAGTTTTTTTTTTTACTTCACGTAGGTTTTTGTTTTGGTTGAGTCACAGGTTGATAGGAAGTTTGAGTACCAAAAACCTGAGCTAAAGAGCATGGCAAAGACTAAGTATGGGGTCCTACGAACCTCCTTTATGTGTGAAGATGCTTCTAGCTAGGCCTAGAGGCCTCAAGGAGTATTTTTATCTCTTACCTTTAAAAGTTTACGTTGGGGACAAAGTAGATTTTTAAGTGTGGAGTGGGGAAATTCTAAAATTTTGGCTCAATTTAAATCTTCTTGTGTAAGATATTCTTGTTGGTGTTATTTTTGATTGCATGGTGCAAGTGTTTTATTTGTAAAAAGCATGTTGAATGAGTGAATTGCTATTTTTGAAACTCTTAGGCTCATGTTTGTGACTCAAGTACTTGTTGGCTTAAATTTGAATTCATGTTATTGTTTGGTTGAGAATCTATGATGATCCTATGTGAGTTGAGAATATGCCATGTGTGATGTGAGGTATTTGTATATTACTTATTTCATGTGATGTCTAGAACTTTCCCGGTGTGTGTGCAAAGAAAAATAGAGATTGTGAGTTTAGGAGATGATATAGGCTTCTTTGATAGCATTATTTTATACCTTCTTTTTGTCTTACCCCTTGTGCATTATCCTAGTTAACCTTCATTGATCCTTTAGATTTTTCTTTGGCAACCATATAAGTATCCAATCCCTTCTTTGATAGACCATAATTGATCCAAAAAGCTCTTAGGTGCTTTAATAAAAAATTAATTGAGTAAGGAGTTTGAGAGATAAGAGGGAAAATGTGAATTTGATACCCCAATATAATAGTTATTGGTGTTGATAATTGATGTGTGGTGGATTGGTGTGATATAATTTATGCTAGAAATATTGCCATGGTTTTAAAAAAAGAGAGATTGATTCACGTGGTAATAAACTATATGTCCACCAAGTGTTTGTGAAAATGCTTAAAAGAGATGGGGTAAAAACAAAAGATATGGGTGGATGAAAAAGTGTAATTTGGTTGTTGGAGATTGATTTTAAATGTATAATGTAGTGTATTAAAGAGCTTAGAGAGGTTAGTCACTATTCTCAAATAGTTCCTACCCGTCCCTTAGCCTATGTTACAACCCAAAAAAGTCCTAATTGATCCTAAGCTTTACATTCTAATATTAGTGGAGCACTACACTAAGGGAAAGCTTATGGTCATTTTGTGTAACTTGTGAATTCTTTGTGAGAGTAAACGTAATTTGATTCTTGTAACCATCATGTTACAAAGTGATTTTATATGAGTGATTATGGGTAACTCTCTTATTGTGAGGGGCACATGTTTGATGAATATGGGTGATTTGTATGATGTCTTTGATTGAATGATAAGCATGAGTTTGCCAACTAGGTAAGTCAATTCTTGTAGCTAGGATGTTTTGGAGTAGTGTTCACGAGTTTTCAATTGTGTAAATAACATGCTTAGTGTAGTAACTTGCATTCTATGTAATCATTATTGTACTAGCTTAAGTGTCTTGCATGTAGTAGCAGTGTGGATTTTACTTAGGTTATTATGCTTAGAGTTAAGAGTTGCTCGATGACGAACAAGGCTTTAAGTGTGAGGCGGTGATATTGGGTGTATTTATGCATTCTAGTATTACTGTTCTAGTTTATTTAGCCTTGTTTTGAGGATGATTCATGTGATATATGTGTTGATAATGATATAAATAAGAATCTAAGTTTCCAAGTATGTGGTTACAATGTTTAAAGGTGTTTTCAAACAAGTTTGGGTTTAAATGAATCTTTTAGAGTTTAATCGAGAAAACTAGTGTTACTAGCTTGAGCTAGGTGCTTGTCTAATCTATATCGATGGGTTCTAATATGTTAAATGAGTTCCAAATAGTTAAATAGTGTATTTATATGTGTAAAAACTTGTTTATAATGTGCAAGGGTCATTTGGATCAGGCCAAGAGTCAAAACAATAAGTTAGAAATAAAAGTGATTGAAGCCTATGTTTAGCTCGTGTTTCTAGTTCTCTATCTTGGATGTTGTGTTGTTTTGAGTTCTCAATTGTTTTATGCTATATTATGCTTTATTGATGGATTATGATGATATATGAAGGATATACAAGCTTCCAATCAAGTGTAAACAACTCAAAAACGTTTGGAATGGATCAATAGAAGCACAATACACAACTTGGACTCAATTTGGACAACTGGAATGTCCAGGTTGAGTTGGAGCGCAGGAAGAGGACTGTTGTGTGTGATACACACCAAAACACTCAGAAGTCACCCACAACAATGTGTCCCCATGATTAGCCCACGTTGTGAGCTCTATTCCGGCACAATGGAGCCCGTGACGCACCCTCCATTTTAGTTCTCCCGTGCCTTAAAAAATATTTTGAGAACAACTTCCAGTGGAAGCCCATGATTAACCTGTGATGCAGGATCTATTCTAGGCCTGACATGCATGCTGAATTCTTGTCCAACATGGCTTTGGATTATCCTTTTTTTTATAAATACATCCTTATAGATGTTTTTAATCATTCTTGGACGTCTTGGAGCATCGAGGGGCTGCTATAACTTCATATTTTTGGTTTCACATTATTTCATTAGTTTTATTTTAGATTATATCATGAATTCAACTTTTTGGATCATGATTATGACTATGAGTGGCTAAGAACTCCTTTTTGGGGTTAAATCCAA
Source organism: Capsicum annuum (assembly GCF_002878395.1). Lineage (NCBI taxonomy): Eukaryota > Viridiplantae > Streptophyta > Magnoliopsida > Solanales > Solanaceae > Capsicum > Capsicum annuum. Next base: position 1,020,231 of record NW_025833151.1, on the reverse strand, counting down.
GAACATGAGTACTATTGTTTTGTATTAGATTTGTTTGATTTACTTATCATTGTTGGTTTTTTGTTTATTCTTGTATTAACTATTTTAAGGATTAGCTACCCTTAAAATACATCAATTTTAACCTAGACATCTCGGGAGAGGGAATAGGGAGACAGAACATGGGAATAAACAAAGTATGGTTTTTGTTTCTTTATAAAATAAGGAATTTGAATTAGTATCTACGATAGGGATGTACTTTGATGCATTACTTGATTCAAACGTAGGATGACAGTTTGAAGAACTTAATTAAACTATTACATCCCCAATCAACAATGTAGTTGTAAGGTTCAAATTAGGTAAAATATTAGAGGTTGGGAGACCACAATCATGCAATTAACCCTGCGAATCAACAACCAAGATAAGCAAGTTAACGAATGAAATTCAATAACATAGTGTGATTGTTAAAGTGCTTTAACCTTGGGTTTTCTCCCATTGATTGTTGCAAAAATTTTATTTATGCATTGTGTACTTTTCTTTATTTCTAATATTCAAAACTTTTGTTGGTTACCTTTGCATCAATTAAATCTAAATTCTGAACTAGAATAGAACCGTTGTTACTTCAAGTCTCTGTAGGATTGATACTTGGCTTCTTGAAGGCCACTTTACTACTTGATAAGAGCACGTACACTTGCATGTGTGCTTAGGCGCTGTCAACTTCATCATATTTTTATTCTCTTTCCCCAAAACCTGGTTTCCTACAAAACAAACATAAAAACATATAACATCTAACAAAAAGGACCTAAGTACTTGCATAATCTTTGGTTTTAAGCATCGAAAGTGCCATGAACCCATGGCACATCAACACCCTCAACATAGAAATTTTGCATGTCCTCAGGCAATATACACATAATAAACAATATGATGCTTAACTAAGAGAAACGTAAGGCACCTACAACATTCAATTCAATTGCTCAAATACTCTTACCCCATCCTATTTCTAATTTTTCAAAATAATTATGTGGATTTATGTGTAACAACAATATGATCCAAAGGAATCAAGCTATGATATTACATTAGCAACAAACAATCCAGCAAATATACATGTTACACTATCCGAACAGATAAAAAGTTAATAACACAATCCATGTATTCTCATAAGAAGAAGTCCCATTTCTCACAAAATCATCATGCATGTCAATTCAAGGGACTATTTCAAAACACTCACTCTCACAAAAGATGTTCCATTAAATTTTCATAGAAAACAATAGGCTTGCCCTTAATTTCTAACCTGAGTTGTTCATATAGTTGTACTAGGATTACTATAGGGCTTTACTCAGCTTATAATGCAGGCTTGGGGGAAGGTGTGGTACATTTAGGATCTCAGACTCAACCTATGATATACCACTGCCCACTAAAACTGTACTGCAAGTGAAGCGCGATGCCTTTTTTATCTGTCCCTTTTCCTCAACCCATGAGGAATCAATTCCAACTCAGCTATTTGTATGGCTATCCATCTATCCAAATAAAGTCTCTATGATCTATACTCTGGGTCCCTAAGAGTGTGCCTACTCCATGCAATACATATGCTATAATCAAAATCGGATGTCATGGTTAGCCCCAAATAATTCATCCTAATTAATACTATATGGATAGTTGCCGTAGAACTGTCAACTTTAACCCCTCTGACCAATGTGTGGGTTAGCTTGAGATTCTCAACTGATCTACCCTTTGTTGGGGTATCCCAATATATAGTAGAGGCATATGATGCATAGTATTCCTAAACTAGAGTCTAGCTATATAAACTGAGAGATGGGTGATCCACCCAAATCGATATCTCTCGAAAGAGGCCTATAGATCTGGAGCTCTTGCTTACCCAGTCAACTCAATCTCGACCTCTCCTGCTATAATGTGTTTTGGGTGCCCCAACTCTATGATGAAACTATATCACTCAAAAAGTTATTGAATTCTCTCTACACACCATCTTAGAATAGGCACAACTGATATATGTGTGGAGTCAGACTGCAGGGCAACAGGAACAGAAGAACTAGGCTAAGTGTCTTGTGCAACCGTTGAGTACCCGTGATGATGATGATGATATCTCTTATAGAAATAGAGCTACACCATTCAGATTGGGGTGCATCTAGGCCTGATGTTGACTCAATCTTCCAATCAGATAAATCATCCAACACCTCCTTAGATGGCGAGACGATTGTATCCTTATTCTCTAGAACCCAAAACTGACCCTAACTCAACCTTATCCTCTTCGGACCCTAATCTTGACTGTACCTTCTCCTTCGAACAAGCAGTTGAATCATTCTCTTTCCCCTTAAAGCAGAGAAGTTAGATGGTAATTCTCTTGGATTCTTTATTTGGTGACCAATCTAAATGAAGGTCACTAGTGCAAGCTGTACCCCTATTTGTGGTTCCTGTAAGGCCTATGAAGGTTGTGATAGTGTGGGCTGCGTGCCCAACTCATCAAAAATTTTTGTAGCTATAGGCTATCTCTGTGATCTGCCCCTATTCTGTCAAGGGACCAATGGTTTATCTAGGCTCATGGGGTACTCCTCAATGGGACCACTCCGTTTAGAAAACTCGTCGTGTAGCCTAGACTGAAATCCCTTATTTTATGCATCTTTTGGTGCCATGGTACCTAAAAAAGTAGCTGTTAGCTCTTGAAACACAAGAACGAAATACAAAATTTGAAAAAAATCTGACAACTCAAGTGAGGGGTTACCTATAGCCCCAATCTACGGGCCGTAGGTAGTACTTATTGTGGTTGTAGGTACCCTCATAAGTACCAGACAATGCCCTAAAGATTTAGGGATTCAGGTTTGCTACTTAGGAGGTCACTTACGCCCTCGTAGGTACTACTGATGAGGCCCGTAAGTTCCTTCATAGGTATTCCTCTGAGCTAAGTCAATTTTTCCTCAAAAATTTCATCCCAACACAGTTAAAATTTCAATTTTAGCCCAAGTTCAAACACCACAACATGCAATATTTAAAGTTCAACCAATATTGCACATGTATTTTAGTTTTTTTTATCTCATTATTCAACTTGTACTTCAGTTAATTGTGTGATCACAGGTTTCCCAAACAAGAATTATGCAGTAAATTCAATTTTTTACTTAATTTTAGGCTCCACAATGTTCAAGAATCATGATAGTTAACCAAATGCAGGGCTATATCAAGAATTATCTCAAGATAAATGATTTACATGTTTTTACTTAGATTGTAAGGTCCCGCAAAGTTCCCTCGTAGTTTGACCCTTAAGGCATGTCGAGTGAGGCGTGATTCCAGCCCTAAAAGATTGAGAAATGTCTTCCTAAGTGAGTATCATGTTAACCATATAAAATTTCCCTAATTTCAACTTTCTATCACACAATAAGTGGCGCTTTGATGACTTTCTATCGGGTTCCCAGTTCAATTTTTTTTCCAGATTCGTGTAACAGCCAAAAAGGGCACTTTGGACTTTTTCCAAGCCTATAAAACCGTGTAAACCCCAAATCAAAGCCAATTACAAGCATCCTATAAGGTTTTTGTTAAGTTTTCTCTCATAAAAAACCCTAAGTATCCAAAACCTCTTCTAAGAATCTCAAGAATCCACCATGGATTTTCTAAATTGAGTCAAGATTCAAGGTTCCCAAGTCAAGGGCCTCAAGAACCCACATTCAAGAGAACAAATAGATTTCCAAAAACGAGAGTTCATCCAAAGCTTCTAATTCAAGGTATGTGGGGTTTTGAACAAGGGTAACCCTTTCACCCTTGTGCCCAATAGGCTTATTTACATTATGAATTTCCTAAAATCTATGAGGTTTTTACATGAATTTGAATTGGGGGTTTTTCACCCATTACTATTGAATGCATTATCAGGATATTTCCCATGAATTAAGAGTCAGATGGCATGATTTCTTCATGTTTTATTGAGAATTTATAGCTTGGTATAAACCGCATGATTTTACTCCTTGAGAAGCTAATATTTACAATGTTCAGATATTGAAGCATATGACTATGTTGAGATTTTGAGATAAATTGCTGAAATTCCTAGGCATTCCGCATGACTTATGAATCTATATGCTATATATTATGCTTTTGATGAGCTTTAACTTGACATTGAACTATGGGTTAGTAAACCCTATTTGAGACTTGTGAAATTATGAATTCTTGTGCTATAAGCACCCCATGGTTTGAGTATTTTGAGATGATTTAGAAATGAATTGACCTAATGGTCTGAAAGCTTTGAAATCCACTTCATCATATGAGATTATCGATTTGATTATTGGGTTCGTGGTGAACCATGAGATTATTCTAAAAGTGGATTTTTATAAGATGAGCCCAAATAATCTAAAGGGAGTAGTACTTAGCACCGAGCGGGTAAGTCACTATGGTTTCTTACCCCAAAACTATGTGCGACCGTAGGTTGGGCCTGAGACCGAGTTTGTGATGATTATGATTGGGCTAGAGGCCGAGTTTCATTTAGTAATCACTAGACCTAGGTTATACTCCCTGGCAATAGTATGACTCTCCTCCCCAACGTGGGGTCTCCTCCTCAGGAGGACAAACGTTGGACTCCATATGGCTTGCATTGTTTATATTGGTTATGAGAACCTCCCTTGCCTTTTAAAACTTTGAGATCAAATACTTATTTTCCTTTCCTATAGTCTACTTTCCTAAATGGTTGAAATGCAAAGATTTTCCCAAACCAAGGTATTTTCTTGATGAGAGTTATTTTCCTAAATGATAGCATCTTCCTTTGTTATGGTACTTTTCATAAAGCTTTGAGATAAGTTATTTCCTTAAGCTAGAATACTTTTCCATTTGAGATAGCATGATTTTTCCTAAAGCTTGAAATGAGATAATTTCCTAAAGTGAATGAAATACCTTCAAGTATATTTTTCGACTCATATGATTCCGATTTCCAAGTATACGTGTTCTAAATGGTTATGAAATATTGAGCATTGAGAAGGTTTTACTCTCTATGAGACATATGCATGAGTTGAAAGTATTGTTCAAAGTCCCTTAGACTTTGGGTATTAAGAATAAGAGAAGATTTCTGATTTTAAGGGTAAAGAGCGATGACTCACGAGATTTGTGTTGCATGCCTCATTCTACATGATTTATGATCTTTATATTTTATACTTGTTCAAGCCATGTGAGTCGTTTCAATTTGCATACATAATTTGATTGAAGAAGATCGATACTATTTTTATACATATGCATTCACCCCCGCATACTCAGTACATCTCAAAGTACTAATTCACATATATGTCTATGTGCTACATTGTCTTATAATGTAGGTTCAGGTGCTCAGTACTAGCCTCATCCGTCATTCTTTGAGTACCTTGCCTACGTTTTCTACAATTGTGAGTCCTCATGGTTTGAGGATCGATCTTTAGATATTTTATGTATTTGAGAGACTATGTTTTATCTTTAGTTCATTTCGAGTCAGTTGGGGACCTGTCCCAACGGCTCTCTAGTTTTAGATTCGTAGAGGTTTTGTCAGACTAGTATCATACTTGTGATGTGTCGAGGGTTTGATATTGTGGTATTGTTGAGGTTTCTCTGTATTGTGGTCATATGGACTGAGTATCTTTCCCGTATTTCCTTTCATGTGACATGACTATGCGAGTGTTGAGTCTATTTCATCTTGAATTGAGTGTTATTGGTAGAAACTGGCTCTAAGGGTTAGCTTGGGGCTACTTGTAGCCTTAAGAACCATGTGACATCCTGGGAGAGAATTTTGGGTTGTAACAGCCAAGAATTTTTTACCTGGATTTAAGAAATCCAGAAGTAGAAGAAAAACAAGTGAAAATAGCCCTTCTTTGATGAAATTTTACGTGTAAGTGAGGAACAAGAGAGAGGATTTTTGAATTTTATAGATTAAGAGGGAAGTTGAGGAGTTTGATTATAAGTGGGAGTTTTAAATTTTGAAGAAGTGTGTGTAACAAATCAGTTTTGGAGGTTTTAAAGGTAAAGGTTGGGTCGGATCGGGCCGGTTCGGGTCACATGGGCCCGACCAACCTTTTTGAAATATTGACCCTCAGATTTTTGGTCAACTTATGGAGCCACTTATGAACCGTAAGTACTACTTATGATCCCTGTAAGTGGGTCCATAAGTAGGACCTGCAACTTGATTTTGTCTTTGATTTCTTCGATCCTACTTATGTGGTCGTAGGTTCTACTTACGACCCTCGTAAGTGGGTTGCTAGGTACAACTTTAGAGACCCAAAAATCCCTCAAATTTCTTTCTAACGCCTATGACAACACTTACCTATTGTAGGTTGGACCTACGATCCCCGTAAGTAGGGTCGTGGCTCTACTTGCCTGAACTTGTCTAAATTTTGAAGTTTTTACCATATTCCAGGTATTTTACCATCTTATAACTTTGCAAAACAGAAAACAAAGTGAACACTAATAACTTAGGTTGCCTCCCAAGTAGTGCTTAATTTAATGTCGCGGCAAGACGTGGCTATGTTGGATTCTCAAACTTTACCAACAAGCCTATGGTTTTCTTCTTATGAATCCCCTAATTTAATGTCTCGGTATGAATCAGTTGTCTTAGCTATTCAGACTTCACCAAGGCTTACATCAGCATAAACCTTCAGCTCCTCTATATTTACCATATATTGCTTAACATGTTGCTTGTTCACCTTGAATGGGACTTCTTCGTATTTTTTTTAACTGAAATGCACCATACAGGAATACTTTAACCATAGTGAATGGTCCATACCACCTAGCATTAAACTTTCCAAGAAATAAGTGAAGCCTCATAGCGTACAACAAGACCATATCACCAGGTTAGAACACCCTTTTATCAATTTTCTTTTCATGGTACACCTTTATTTTCTCCTTGTACAAAGTAGAACTCTTATAATAGTGGAGTTGGAATTCATCCACTTATTTATCTTACTCAATCTTAGGTTCGCAGCATCACTTCTTACAAAATTTATCTTCTTCAATGCCCCTAGTTCCTTGTGCTAAAGTTTAAGTCGGTAAGTGGAATTCCTTGTATTACACAAGCTGATAAGGAGTGGAATCTATAGGAGTCTTAAAAGTTGTCTAGTAAGCCTAAATTGCATTGTTTAGATTTCTTGATTAATCAGTCTGGTTGGTATTCACTGTCTTCGCCAATATGGACTTGATCTCACTGTTGGAAACCTCAACCTGACCACTCATTTGCAGATGGTAAGGTGCCACCTTATGTTTCACACCATATTTTTTGAGTAGAACTCTAAATAGTTGATTGAAGAAGTGGGAATCACCATCACTGATAATATCACGTGAAGTGCCAAACCTAGAAAATATGTTCTTCTTCAAGAATGCAGTGACACTTTGACCCTCATTATTGGGAAGTACAACTGCTTCCACCCATTTAGAAACATAGTCGACTGCCACCAATATATATTTCATACCACAAGAACTCACAAACATACCCATGAAATCAAATCCCCAAACATCAAACAACTCAAGCTCAAGAATAGGTGTTGTGGGGAGCTCATGCTTCGCAAGATATTTCCTTGGTATTGACAATGGTCACCGGCCCGAGCATAATCTTGTACATTATTGTAAATAATCAACCAATAGTAACCATATTGTAAGATCTTATGGGCCATGCAAATACTACCATGGGGACCCCCCAACTGGAGACGAGTGACAAACCTTAAGAATATGCACCATCTCAACATCGAGAATACACTTTCGAATCCTACCATCTGCACACACCCAAAATAAAAATGGCTCATCCTAGAAATAATTTCGTACCTAATGCATAAAATACTTTCTTTGATCAAACAACTAGTCCTCCGAGATGAGGTCACTTGCCAAATAATTGGCAAAATCCGCAAACTAAGGGATTAAGTCTTGTGATGCTGCCAGAAACCTCTTATCTAGAAAAGTATCATAAATATTAAGATCATCCCTTAATTTTATCATCGCCTCCTCTTCTAGATAGGATAGATGGTGTACAACCTAATTCTATGTGCCCTTTCGGTCCTTGACCTCAAAATAAAATTCTTGCAACAATAGTACCCACCGAATAAACCTAGGATTCATATCCTTCTTCGCCATATGGTACCTCAAAGACCTCAAAGTTGCATTATCGGTATGCACAATGACCTTGGTCCTAATCAGATAGGACTTAAACTTCTCAAAAGCAAACACCACCGCAAGTAACTCCTGCTTAGTCACTGTATAATTTTTATATGCGGGGTTGAGTGCTTTGATGGAATAGTATATGTGATGAAGTATTTTCTCACGTCTTTGTCCTAGAAAATCTCCTAGGGTGACACTGCTGCCATTACATATTACCTCAAGCAAAAGAGACTGGTTTTGAGACACAATGATAGGAGCAAAAATCAACTTCTATTTTAGGCACTCAAAGTCCTTGTGACAAACATTATCAAACACAAACTTCACCTCCTTTTCCAATAACTTGAACAATGGATTACAATTTTGGAGAAGTCCGTGAAGAACCATATATAAAAACCTACATGGCCTAAGAAACTCCGAATACCTTTGATCGAGGTAATTTTTCAATCATCTTAATTTTTACCCTGTCAACCTCTATGCTGCTCTTCAAAATCTTGTGTCCAAAGACTATGCCCTCTATCACCATAAAGTGACACTTCTCCCAATTCAACACTAAATAACACTACTTATATCTCTAAACTATATTGGCCAAGTGGTCCAAACAATCATCAAAAGAGTCACCCACGATCGAGAATCATCCACAAAGACCTCTACTGTATCCTCCACAATATCAGAAAAAATGGACATCTTACAAAGCTAAAAGATAGTGGGGACATTACAAAGTATGAAAGACATCCTCTTGAAAGCCAACATACCATATGGACATATGAAGGTGGTATTCTATTGGTCCTTGGGGAAAACAAAAATCTGATTATATCCCAAAAACTATCAAAAAAATAATACTATCCTCTGCCTAGAAAACAGTCTAATATCTGGTCCATGAATGGCATAGAAAAATAATCTTTTTGCATTCAAGTGTTCAGCTTCCGATAATCAATATAAAATCTCCATCCCATAACTGGTCTCATGGGAACTAACTTAGTCTTCTCATTTGAGACCACAATGATCCCACCTTCTTAGGAATACACTAAATCGGGCTCACCCACTTGTTGTCAGTAATATGGTAAACCACACATGCATCAAACTACTTGTGATCTCCTTGTTCACCACCTCTTACATATGTGGATTCAAATGTCACTATTTCTCAATGCTAGGTACATACTTCCATTCAAGAAAAATTTTATGAGTATAAATTCTTGGTGGAATCTAAAGAAATTCCGCAATGGTCTAACTAATAGACCATTTAAACCTCTGCAATACTGAGATCAAGGACTCAACCCATATATCGACTAAATTGATCACAATAATAACCGTCAAGGTCTTGTTGGACCTCAAAAATGCATAACACAAGTGACAAAGGAGGGCCTTTAATTTTGAGATTGGCGGCGCCACAATAGATGGTCGAGCTGGTGGAGTCGTTCCATTCATCAAGTACAAATCTAAATTCCCTATAAGTATAACATCCTCTACCAATAAGATCACTCACCATCTCATCATACTTATCAATGCTGTCACTTTCAAAGTTCATGATCACAACCGCTAGTGACTCAACACCAACTATCTTCTCAACGGGCATACTCTATGCATCATCCTCAATAGTGTCTATCACAGACACCACATGTATATCTTTCAACTGCTGCATATACTAACCCATATTAAAAGGAAAATATTGGTCATTGGGTTTGAATTTGATATATCCCATCTCCATATCAACCAATGCCCTACCCATGGCTAGGAAGGGCCTTCCTAAGATAATAAAAACATCAAAATCCACCTTTCAGTCAAGAATAAAAAAATCAGATGGGAATATAAAGAAAGCTACCATCACCAAGATATCACACAAAATATCAATCAGTTTCATCACAGTCTGATTAGCCATCAATAATCTCATCAACATCGGCTTAAGTGACCCCAACCCCAATAGCTTGTACATAACTAGAGACATTAAATTAATACTGGCTCCCCATTCACATAAGGATCTTAAGAAATTCAGAGACCCAATAGTGCAAATAATAGTGAAAACTCCGAGATCCTCTTTCTTCTCAACCAAAGATCAAAAAGAAATAACACTACAATGGTGCATATTATCAACAAGCTCAAAACTCTCCATCTGCTTCTTCATTACTAAGTCCTTCATGAACTTTTCATAACCAAGCATATGCTCTAATGCTTCTACTAGAGGAATATTCACAAATAATATTTTAAACATAGATATGAATTTTTGATATTTCCTTTTTTCTTGGTTTTTCAACCTGAGAGAAAAATGTGGGGGGGGGGGGTCGGTCATGAATGGTCTTATAAATTAGTTTGACCTTCATACCTTTCTCTTTATCAGTTTAAGCTCTTTTCTTAACACCCATCAATTTTTGTGACATCTCACCACCATTCACCAATTTCTTAGTTTCAACTTCAGGTGCATCATCAAGATCACTAGTATTATTCCTTTCTTTATTAACTACTAACATGGGAGGTTTAATAGTAGCCTTACCACTCTGAGTGGTGATGTCTTAATACTGACTTCCATTCTTTAGATTTTGAATGGTGTTACTCAAAAGAGTGCCCGATTGATACTGATTCAAAGTGGTCGACATCTGACCAGATTGGTGCTCTAGCTACTTAATTACAATAGCACACGATTATATATTCTGGATCAGTCCCAATGCCTTAATTTTCTTAAGGCAACTCTCTTGATTCTCTGAACCCTTAAGTAACTTTGCATGTAACTCTTCTATCCTCGAATCAGTATCACATTTCTTTGGTTCAACATACACACTACTTTTATACCTGTCTACATAATAGTTTCAACATTGATTCTCTTGCCTTGAGTTCTAAGAGTCCTAATTGGAACCTTATCCCTTGGCTCAGAAACGTGCCATATCTCTATCCAGATACTTAGCCTCCTCCTCAGAGTCAAACTCATCATTTCTAACCAACTTACCTCGCGTTCCCACTACATTAATTTTTTTAGCATTCATAGTTGTAAATTTCTTGGTAAATAACCCAATTTTCATCCTCACTTGTTCCACCTCTTGAGCCACGGTTTTATCTATAACTCTCTTCTTACTATAAGTGCTAATATCATAAGTACCATCTCTTCTTTCTACTTCCGGAGTATGCCATCCTCGGTTAGTATTAGAGACTCAGTCTAAGATTTCTGCAGCTAGCTCCTAACAAAGGCTCATGAAAGCCTCACCAATAATACTATCAACAACAAATTTTGTGTTCATATTCAGGGCTTTACAGAAAATCTCAAGAAAATTCCTTCCTGAATGTGCTATCTAAGAGAATCGATATGTTTAGGATTTTTATTCGTTGTTCTATTCTTATAACTTTCACATGATTATACAATGTTGAGCTTTTATTACTTTTATGTGATTGTATATGTCATGTTCATTGAAAGAAAATTATTAAACGAAAAGTTGTTGGTATGTTCTGAAATAAGGACCACCCTGAAAAGTTTTTAATCTTGTGCATAGTCTTTAGTGATTAGCCATTGTGGATCTGTACTTGGCATTAGAATATCCCGATAGAGTGAACATGTTTAAGCTAAACACAAGTCTAAAAATTAGTATCATGAGTACTAGTTCACTACTATGTGTGTGAGGATTTTCTAAATTTCCTACTTGGGGTATACAACTTAAACTTACACAATTCATTGTGTTAAGTGATGGTTAAATAGGATATGATTACATGTCACCTTTCAAATGAGTCCACTTAGCCTTAAAATCCTTACCAAAAGGAAGTTATTTGTATATTCCCTTGATCCCCTTTTAGCTAATAACCTTTAATTCAATACCTTTAACTCCCCCTTCTTTATTGTTAAATCCCTATTTTGGATCTAGTCTCTCCTTGAACATTGTGTACTTCAACTTAGGCAAATTGACTAAGTTCAGGGTGGCTACTCTAGTCAGTTCATGAGTGGAGAATAGGTTGAAGAAAATATAGGGTATCAAACTTTTACATTAGCCCTGATCCCTTATGGATATTGTGCACCTCAACTTATGGTATTAGCATAATTTGAGGTGTCGCTAGTGTAAAGATTTTAATGAATAATTTAAATCAAATATCTAAAATTGAATAATAGAAGATGTATAGAAATATTTTTAAAAAAAGGCTTTGGACACTATGAGGGAAGAATAAAACATAAAATAAAGTTATTTAGTAGCAACAAAGGCAATGAGTGTTAAGGCACTATCCCAAAAAGACATCTTACCTGCACCCAAGCCCTCATTTCAAGCCTAAGTAAGTCATGTAGTGATCCTTTCTAAAAAAACTATAGCACTTAAAAAATGTTAAGTGCAAGGCTAGGGCTTTGTGTAAACTTTTTTTGAAATTTTTTGTTAGGGTGATAGGTTTGAATATCAGTCCTTGATTTAAATCAATCAATATCAGAAGGACTTCATTTGAAGTGAGAGTATGTGAATAGTAATTATGACTATTGATCCTCAGATGTGGTGTTCTATGTGTGTACATATAACTTAGTCATAGCGTGATTCCAACCATGGATTTCTATTAGTTAGGATTACATAATTTGTGTATATATTAAGGTGATAGTCCTTGATAGCTCTAATAGTTGATCATTCTTTTGTGATCTAGATTCAAAAATGATATTGTGTTAAGTTTCTTGAGGACAAGAAATTATCTTAAGTTGAGGGTGGTGATGTACCGACTTTTGATGTATAATTTTAATCTTCTACGAAGAATAGTTATTTATTTTATATCAACTCTTAGTATTATATAATGTATCGTATTCTTGTTCTCAGGAATCAAAATTAAAGGGATAAAAGTTTAGGAAGTCAAGAATCATAGGCATTGTGACAATTTAACTAATTGATTGTCGGCTTTCCCATCACTATCAAGTAGAATGTCAGAACCCTTAGACATACGTGACAACCAAAGGGACGGATCATCAAAGTCGCGATCAACCATCTCCTTAATCTTTAGAGCCAACTAGAATGTATGGAAATTTAGGAGTTGGTGATGAAAGGTGCAATGAGCTATCAAACCCATGATGAACTATTTTCTATGGCATTGCAGATAGAAGCAAAATAGTCTATCACAGGAACAACAACAATGGTTTAGTTGATAAATCATTGCTGGCCCGACGAAGCACAAGGTTAACTGTCGGTGTTGATGCAATAGCCCAAGTTTGGATTTTAAAACATAACTTTTTGGGAGCCTATAAATATCAAGTTTAGGGTAAGAATACATAACTTTTTGAGTTTGTGAAATTTATAATGTAAGTGTCACTGAGAAACAAGTTTAGAGCTGAAAACACATTGCTTAATATTGGATTTTGGATTGGAAATTTATATTTATTTTGATTTTAATTTAAACTTGAAATTTTATGAAATTAATATTTTCAACCCATATGTTGGTATACTTCTAGAGTAACTTATTTAAATTGTACAAAAAAGATAAATTTGTTGAGTGGAAGCATAATCATGAGGAAATTTGAATGAATGTAATACTGATAAAAATTACAACATGATAAATCTAAAGAAAGAACTTGAATTACATATCATAACTCCGACTGACTATCTATGAAGCCTCTACTATATTGACTGTGGGCGGTTGGAAAATGCCTCCAACTACCACAAATTAATACATAAGAATAATAACAATATAGTACATGTGCTACAACTGACCCAAGTTCCCAAAATAAGAGAACTCTTAACCTACTGACTAAATTTTATGAACTACCTGACCCTGGTGTATGGACCACATCTTGCACCTACATCATGAAGGAATGTATCCATAAATGCATATATGTAGTTAGTACTTTTGAATGTACTGAGTATATGGAACATGTACTAAATCATGGAAATATTTAAAACATGCTTTACAATTGAAAGCATAAGTTATTTACTAAAGTATGCATTTAAATCATGGTTGTATATAAAAGTTGTAAGGCATGGTGAAATTTAAATATCATGATCTAAAAATAATTCGGTAAGCTGGGAAGCGGTAGAAATATGAGCACTATATGTAAATCCAATGTAAAGCTGGTTATACTGTAAAACTGTATTGAGGATCATATATGAATACTGAGTCTAAACTATAAAATAGGAATTGACACAAAATCATGCATACCTAAACCGAATGTAAACTAAAATAAATTGAGGATCTGAATACACAAATATAATGGTTATGAATACATGAACATGAGAATCAAATGCAAGAACAAGTGAAGTGTGTACTAAAATAATCTGTAATCTGGATAACTGAATAATTGTTATCTTTATATCTGGGTAGTTGATATTTGTATCACTGGATAATGGATATATATACCCTTGGTCATGCAAACTTGAATTGACATTACATGAACACTAAACTTAAACTATGGAGCTATCATGTAACAGACATGCCCTAATTTGAGCTAATTGGCGGCCAATCTGTAACCCTAGTTTGAAGAGTGTTAGTACCTTATCATGGGTACTAACACATGGCTGTACGGATCCAGTAAATTGATGTTCTGAAGGACTAAGTAGTCACCCTCTATTGGAAAATTTCCTAAGAGAGTATCTACCCTCAGCTGATAGGAAGGCCTTTCAAAATCTATGTTGGCTACGTAGTTCTAGAAATTAGGGACTGATACTAAAGGTCACACCCTCTACTGGCAGGTGAGACCCCATCCCTAGGTTCACTGGTGCTAAATTCCACTTCCAACTTAAAGACACTGAAACATGAGCTAGTGCATGCAGATGAACTGATGAATGATAAGCTCAGGTCATGGTATTCTAAGAATAACAGTGCATGGATAATGTTGGAGAAATCATGAACAAGTGAACTGATATATTTAACATGAAATAATACTGGTTAGTTCATTATAAAAATGATGATTTGAACATGGTGATAAAATCAAGATTTTAGCTTTGTTACTTGAAAACAGAAACATGTCAAAACACATAGGTATCGGGTGTTCATAACCAGCCAGCAATGAATGATACTAAAATATGATAATATCACTTAAAACATTGGTGGAAAGTCATAAATAAGTTACCCAAAAGATAAATATGTTTCAATAAATGACCAAGATACATGAATTTGAACAACGAGATGAGTTAAACTTTGGAGGATAACAACTTCAAGTTGTTCAATTCATAACTTGGCAATTTAACTTGAAAATAATAGAATATGACATGGGTAATTGAAATTCATAACATGAAATAACCTATTTTACATGGAAACACATGTTTTAATGTCTTGAAATCATTTTAATAAAAAAACATAGATTAAATTCATTATTTGCATTGATAATTTTTAAAAAGAATATTAAAATTCATACTTGAATAAAAAGGGGTTTTGGGACTCAATAAGAGAAGGAACCTATTGATGAATACCCTACATAACTTAATTGTTTGAATCCTTAAAGAAGAATCTTGGAATTGGGACCTTGGATGCTTGAATTCTTGAGAAGAAACTTGAATTTTTTTGTTCTTAGGGAAAAGGGGAAGGGTTTTCTGTTGTTAGGGGAAATGGGGAAAAATAGTATGTAGTGAAGGTTTTAATTCGTGGAAGAGGATTTTGATGTAAGGAAAAGACAAAATTACCCTGAGGGAAATTGACTAAAAATTGCAAAAATTTTTAGTTGATGACTTAGTTGATAGCTTATCATCTAGTTGATGACTTATCAACCTAGTCATCACCCTCTAGATGGACTTGGGCACTTTCTGGTTAAGGGTGATGACTTAGTTGATAGCTTATCTCTTAGGTGATGGATTATTAACCTAGTCGTCACGTTTTCTAAGTGATGTAGGGTATTTTTCTAGTTAAGGATGACGACAAGGTTGATAGCTCATTACTTAGTTGTTGGCTTATCACTTAAGTTGTCACCTTGTTGACAGGCAGACACTCTGAAGTAAAATGAGTATAACTTTCTACTCTGATATCAGATTAAAGTAAAATCAGCTGTGTTGGAAAGAAGAATCTACAATCATTCATCTAAAAATGGCAGGATACAAGAATCCTTATATTTTAATAGTTACACTCATTTATATTTGATCCTTGTAGGATTGGATACTAAAACTCAATTGATACAAATGCTCTCAACTCAACTTTTCTCTAAGTGCTTTCTATGACCCTGATTTGAATCGAAAACACGTTATACACAAGGTGAACGGTCATGAAACCTAATTATGGCTTGAATTAATCACTTTGGAGTCTTTAAATATATGGAAAATAGTTGGAAGCTTATGTAGGAACTTGTGGTTATTACAATATCTACCCCTTGGGATAATTCTTCCTCGAATGAAGACTGAGATTCGTACAATAAGAATGTAGTTACTATTTTGAAACTAAATTTATAAACCTTATCATGCCTCATAACTAGAATCACCTCTTGAAAGGGTATTGACTCAGCTGATACATAAGAAACATGAACACATATTTAGGAATCGTATGGAATGATGTTGACATGACATGTCTGATCATGAAAGATATAGCTGAATTGAAAATATAAAACTTCAATCATAAAACTTCATTTTGAGCTGAATTGATTGACTATAAGGAGATGATTCATACAAAAGAGTTTAAAACTAATTTGCAACATTCATGATATGATCATACATATAAAATTGTAAAGAGATAGCTAATGCGATAAAATTTTCAAGAGTTACTAAAAATAGAATACGAGTCTCGTCAAACTCCTCTTATCATAGCTTCTGATAAGAATTAAGTGAAAGAATTTTGGGCATGATCTGAGCATGGGATTTGAATAAAGAATTGCAACATGGATACAACTCTATAACATGGAATATAGGCATATAGAATAGAAGCTAAAATAGGATAACTCTATTATTGGCAATGCAACTACTAAAATTCAATCTTAGCCGCACTTCTCAACGCTCCCTCAACTATACTTTCCCTATACTACACTTCATTTGACACCACATAAAATCTTCACATGGTTATTAATATTTCCTTACCACTTCGACAATTAAATATGACATACACCAAACGCTTGGCCTTAATATTTCTTCACGCTTATAGTCATATCAAAGAAAAGCATACAATAATATTTTCTTTAATAAGGAAAATTTACTCTCTCCTATCTATACCATTATTAATCCATTATTACCACCACTATCTTCCCATAAGGAGAGGTTACTAAAAGGTTAGAAAATGAGGACCTTAAGCTTGAAAAAAAATACTATGCATAACTTTGACACTTAACTGAGGCCTAAGAAATAGAGTATCAGCGACATGGATTTATTAATGAGATAATATGAGGACACACATGATGTAATCTGAATTTCTCTGGTCATTAACATTGTACCGTGAGTTTGGGAAATTGACTATACTATAAACATGAGTATATGTGTCATGAGCTACATGACTAGAGTTTAGAGTTCATAAATTCATGGAATATCATTTGTACTACTGAGTGAAATGGAACTCCTTATACTACGAACTGGGAGCATACATAATTCTCTATAAAGTGCATGAATATTAGTTATGATAATAGAGCTGACTTGTAAGGCATGAGTAGATGTCGTAATGACTGAAGTACATATATTTATGTCAAGATAAGAATGGGTCAGGCATATTCCTACCCAAGTGTTCTCCAACACAGTAGCATCACTACTAGAATATGAGAGCCTGACTTAGTTTCTTTTCCTATCATCTCCACTTAGATTTAAGCCATCGTGCTAAGTCAACGAACCTCTTTAATAAAGTTTAAACTAAATTACAACCACTCTACTCCAGAGTTTGAGATATAATAATACAGTTAAATAATAAACTTACCCTAAAAGACTATATGTTAAAGTGCAAAGCCCACTGCTAGTACTTCCTCTTGATATAGAACTCTTAAAACTCTAGCTACATACATCATATAATGACTTAAACAATTACCAGCTTTGAATCTTCAGGAGTATCACCATACCCTGAGTTCACTCTATGTAAAATTTCAACTTTTTTTTCTATTAGATCAATCATCTAGGATTCAAACTTAGATTCTAACACTTAACATGGATATCTACACGACATCTTATACACTAATACCCACTTATTGATACTAGAAGGAATCATGAAACACTAAGCCATGAAAATTTTTATGAACTTACTCAACCTTAAGAAGATCCTCTATCATTAAAGTCATTACCTAATCTCTAACCCAAGTTAATATAAGTATCCCTTAACTGAGAAATCTATCTCAACGTGCTATTAAAAAAATACAAAACACCTTTCTGGCTCCATGGATACATGATTTACTAAATCCAAATAAACAATATCCCCACTTTACTCCTGTTAAAATTCTAGGTTTATCCTTCTAACTCTAAATCATATGCTGTCATAAGTTCTAAGATAGGATCTGAGGGAACATCTGAAATTGGCTTAGTACACGATTTTTATGAATGGGAATAAATACTTTCAAAATTTGGAAATTAAATTCACAGATGGGATCCTTTTCTGAGCCCACATGCAATTTCATAATTATTTGAGAAAACTCTCTCTGTAGGAGTATAAACTTGCCTGTTTCTATTACCCCAAGAATAAGGAAAAGTTGAAGTGGATGGAGCAAGATGAGAAATTGTAAAAGTTTCCAAGATAACATCTCTATAGCACGATCTGAGATATTAAAAAAGGGATACATATCTTTAATGCCCTGTAGCATCTCTATGAAAAGTACTGACATCTCCATACTATTCCACAAGATTCTTCTAGACACAACTTCATAGGCACCCTAAGACGCTTGAACCTTCTACTCTGATACCATGTTTATCATGACCTAAGGCTATCCCTTGATGAGTGGTGAATTTATCACTTATTTTCACTCAACATTTGTGCATACTACTTTGTTTTGAATGTATAAATGAGACATATTTAGGATTACATACAAAAATTTCCATATTTTGTAGGCATACAGGTTATGAGATAGAAAGATATGGATTAAAGATAAAAGAATCCAAAAAGAGAAAAGAAATAAAGCTGAAGGACCTGAAGTAGGAACCAGCCAAAGTTACCATGATTACAGTCTTTGGAATGCGATCATGGCTAATCAAGACAAGTCAAAGTATTGCGATCGTGGTGATCTTACCGTAGTCAAACACAAGTGTCAGTGATCTCGGCAACACAAGATTATGCCAAGGGATATTTTGTAATTTAAGACAGCCATCCCTAATCTCCTTAAGTGGCTTAAACCTTTTCTCAATTGAACAATCCAAAATTTTTGGAAGTCATTTTCCACTACCTAGGTTTACATTTTTAGGGATATTTAGTGTACTAATTTTGGGTGAAGAAGATATTAGAGTGAATCCTAAGTAGAAAATTAGTAAGTTCCATCAAGGATTAATTGAGATTTAAAGTTTGAAGCTGCATTCTCTTTATCTTTCATGAATTAATTTGATGGATTTTTTGGTATATCTTTGTTTATTATCCATATGAGTTACTAGTTTTCCCTCATGGGGTTATGTTTGAGTAGGGTGGACATGTTTGTGGATTTTGATTGTTAGCTTAAATTCTTAGTTAATGTTGTTGGGTTTCACAAATGTTTGATTACATGATAGGATTTGTTGATAGAATCTCCAAATTCCCTAAACCCTACATCATCCTTGAAAAAGAGATGTGGGTAGCGTATATCCTACATCATCTTTGAGAGAGGGACATAGGTGACATGAGAATTTGTGAGCAATAAGATAGATAGTATTTATTCCCTTTTTATTGTGTTAGAAATAAGGATAGATTGTGGAATTTCTATATCTTGAGAATTTTCCTAGAAATAGGGATGCCCAAATTATGGATTTGTGATGATTGGTTAACCACACCAATGAGGTATTTGAAATAATTCATAGGTGATAGTTTGATACTTTGTTAAAAGGCTAGTATCGAAATCCCTAACCAAGCCTTCCCATGTATTTTTAACTAAGATTTAAACTTTATTTTTATGTGCCCACACACTTGTTGCCCCTAACAAAGCATATCCCCAAGATCCGTCCCTAATTGGTTATACTCTAATTATTCTTAGCCTAGAGTAATTACTTTAGAAGAAAATACTAGTTACAACTTTGAAAATATTTAAAATCCCCTATGTTTTTGTATCTTAGGTCTAAATCTAGCAAGCGACTTCCATTTTAAACTTACCCGATCGCCACTCACATTGTTCCTTGTGTATTCAACCCCAACTCAAAGTTGGGTAATTTTATTGACAACAACTGCATTGTACTTAAATTGACGTGTGAGTTGAGTATTATCAAGAATGGAACCATTTCTGGGGAATAATTTGGCGTATTGAGTTATTTTTAAATTTTATCTTACTTGCTTGGATTTAAAATTGGAAATATTTATTTGTGATTTTATTTTGTTTCTTATGTTAGGTAGATTTTTGTTTTTGTTGCTTGTTACTATGGAATCTTGGGATGAATATGAGTTTGGTGTTTGGACATTATATCTTGATGATTCATGTCCGTATTGTCGTGGACCTTACTTTTGGCAAAATTATAGATATGCTCCCTTGAAAGAGAAGTTCTTACCATCTCGATCCTATTGGGAGTCTGATTGTTCTTGGTGTGGAGGTTGAGATGGACATTGGAGTGATTGCCCAAATTCCCCATCCCCTCATTATGCTATCAAAAACTTTAGTTCTTATAATGAGTTTGATAGGTATCGGGATGGGAAAAAAGAAGAACACCATGCCAGATACAATAATGTCAAAGCAATTCTTCAAAATCTTTTGGATCGGGTAACTACAATGGAAGAGGATATGTATCACATGCATAAATCCAATGAGGAAATCATAAGGAAGATTAACAACATAGAATAAGTAGGTGAAGAGACCAATCTTTTAAGTTCCATGGATATGCCCAATCTATAAAATGAGGATAATAAATAAAAGATATCAAGCCATGTTGTTGATTACGATCTTGATAGTAAAGAATACTTGGTCATTTTCCAATCAACCAAACCAAATCTAATAAAGGATGCCAAATTTGAGGAAGTGGTACCAGAGACCATAGAAGAAGCTAAGCAAATCCATTATGAGGGTTTTGGTTCATTTTTGGGTGAGGATTTCAAGATGAATGTGATTCTAGAATTGGGGTGATGACCTCATTTTAATCACTTCTCAACATTATGCATGTGGATGTGATAAAAGTCAAGCCAGCCAAGTAATTGACAAATTTGGGAGGTGGCGGTACAAAATCCTTCTATTTTGGAGTTTGTCACTTTAAAAGTACAAAATGATGTCCCTCATTTGAAGACCAAGGAGCCAAAAATCCAATGTTCAACTAATGGTCTTTTTATATTCTCACCAATGCCCAATGATCTTTTTTGAAAGTTTGATGTAAAGTTGGGGAAACAGTTCAAGTCTTCAAGCAAGATAGAGGCATCATCAATACCTCCTCAACTTTGTTTAGTCTCATTTTGGAGGATTTGAATCTTTTGATTGACTTTTTATCAAAACATAATGGTCGTAAGATGGTACGTCGATTCAAATATTCTAAGTAGATATATAAATGATAGTTGAAGGGTGTTTCATGCTACGACATTAAAATTTGACAATCGATGGGGAGAAACCCATCAAGCCATGAAAGTGGACAATATCCTTTCCTTTTAACTTGGTAGTGTAGATTTTAATTTTTTCATTACATAATCCATGTATTTGTGGCTTGTTGGAGTGTATCAAATGAGTTTGAAAGAGAGAAAGTGAGGGAATTTACATATTGGACTGAACAGGGGAAAATAGAGGTGCAAAAATTCCCTTTGTTTCCGTGATTACGGTCACCCGCGTGTCCGGAATCGCAAACCCTTGACTGTAATTGTGGTTAAACCAACTTTAAAAGAACATCTATGTTCCATTTCCCTCCAACTTTTCTCTAAAGTTTCACCCATTTGTGGCTGTATTGAGCACTCCAAAAGCATAATTATATCCATCCTATATCATTCTTACGATAAATACCTTAAATTCATGTTTTTAATTATTGTGAGTAGGCCTAGAGTGCATGAACTAGGTAGGGCCTAAACTTTGTTTTTCATTACTAAATGATAGTTTAATCATAGTTGTATGCTGTTAGCTGTTTGAAATTATATGCGTACATGTGGGGAAGTCTTGAGAACCCAAGATTATGTGAAATTGAGTAAAATTTAGTATGCACACCAAGTGTCTGATCAAATGCCCAAATGAGTCAATAACTACTTACTTTTACATTATGGGGGCATGATCGAGCACTTAGAACACATTTTTCATGTTATTAATGATAAATTCCTAATTTGGAACACATTTTGGCCCAAAAAATAGATTGTGTAATTAGTGAAAATCGGGCATGATTTGGTCTCAAGTATCATAATCGCAGTCATTGGGACCACGATGCAGACACCAATGATCGCAGTCTTATAGGCACAATCGTATCTACCACAATCACGAACAAGCTAGCACAATTACCATAACTGAGGCTGAATCTTAGCCTTAGGCAAAGTTCCTGCAGCTCTAATTTTTGTTCATACATAATCTAGTACCCATCCCATGACCTTTATTGGACAACATAGTCTAGTTTAAGAATGAAAATATTGATGATGAATGTTTTTGTGTTTTCTTCATGTTAAGCAATTTATATTTTTGAGAACTATGACCAAATTTGATTCATGACTAATGAGTGCCACAACCAATATTATAATGAGCTACCAAGGACAAAGTTGCTCACAAAAAAGGGTATATACTTGGAGAAAGTGCCAAAAAAGCTTTCAACATTTCATGATAGGATCATGGCCACCAGTTGGATATGTTTTGCTTTGGATTCTTGCTGTGAAAATGAGAAGTGGGTGTGAGAGTTCAATGTTAATCTTAGTGTAGTGTCTTTTGTGAACCCTGTTACAGGATTTGGGAGAGAAATATGCAATTTGTGGTAGAACAAATCAATTATTTATATAGGATCCTAATTTTAGACATGGAAGACTTTGAGACAAAGGGGTGTGAGCTAGCCAGCTGAATGGAAGAGAGGTAGTTTCTGAGCAAGAAGGCCATGTGGGTGGCAACCAAGTGAAGAATATCCTTTAATGATTTCACTATTGAGGCCTGTATATGGATGACCAACATTTGCATCCAGATCTATCCTTGCACTCACCTGACTGTAATTATAGAGAAGCATGCCCGCATGGTTGCCTGTATACTAGACAACATTCCTTTAAATATTGGTCGTCTGGTGATATCTTATATGAAGTTCTATAGGAACTAAGGTGGTACGCATATCTTATTCCCTTCTCTTATGACAGATATGTGTAGCAGATCTAGGGTGGTAGATTACCTGGATGACACCTAGGTGTACCCTGGAACCCCTATTTATCCACTTAAAATTAGAGGTGAGAGTGCACTAGGCAAGAGAAAAAATAGGAAGATCGACTTGGGCAAGCCAACATGTGATGAGCTAAAGTCCTATAGGACATCCACTATCAAGCCACTTAAAGATATTGGCATTGATATTATGGTCACTAAGGAGCTTGTGTTAGGAATGCCCTAGGGGTCGGGAGAGCCTTTCATTAACCGCCATTCATATGTGGCTCGATAAGATTATGCAAAGTACTTAGATGACCAGGAGATGTAGAGAGCCATTATTGCTAGGCTCGAGAAGGCATACTCATCATTGGATGAGTCTCATAGAGAGGTTTAGGACTCCCACGATAAAATGACAAAAAGGTATAAAAAGAGAGATAAGCTTTTTACCAAGACGTGGAAGGGGTTAATGGTCCTGTGGAAGGTCCTAAAACCCTGAGAAATAATACCTTATCCCAGAGTAGACAGTGAGAATGAGTCCCCTACTGAGTGGTCCAGTGCTGATGCTGATGGAGATGATGCAGAGTCCGTAGGCGAGAGCAGCCCCTGATGTAGTTTCAAGGAGCACCTTTTTCTCCATTTGTACTATATTATTTATGTAGTAAGGACACTACTAGATTATGAGTTGAGGGTGCTTGTCCCCAGATATGTATTATTTAGATATTTTTTGGATGTTTAGGTATTATCTGGATATTTTGATGATGTTTAGATTTTCTTAGATGTTTTGATGACATTTTGGATAATTTTTATTTTCTATTTCTGGATTGCTTTATTGGGCACTCTGATGGTTCCCATATTTCATGGATTAGTTGTTTTTTTCCCTTTAATCTTTACTTAATCTTTGTTTTTGTTATGCTAATATCGAATGAGCTTTTCCTTATGATATATTGAGTAATGACATTCTTAAGAAAAAAGTGCATGATTAGGTTTTGAGCCATGGATGCAGGGAAAGTCTGAGTACTCATGGAGTCAAGGTCATAATTACAAGGGAAATCTTAGTACCTGTAGTATTTTGAATTTAGGATCATATTTATACCTATGGCAAAGTCTGAGTAGCGATAAGGTTTGCCTGAATAGAAGCCAACATGTGAGATGAAGGCTTTGGTTGGTGCCATAATTAGCTAATTATGCGTGGTGCAAATGCAAAGCAAACACCCTCTCCATCTAAAAGTTTTCAAAAAAAAATCAAGGGTATGGACGTGAGTGACCTGGTAACTATACTTTTTCTATTTTTGTGACTTAAAATTTTTAGCTTGTGAAAATTTATAGATACTCTATTTTTTTCTCTAGTGGGAGGGGCAATTGAGCCTCCTTGGAGAATTTGCATGCCATGTGTGGTGAGGTTATTTGTCAAAATCTTTTGTATACTTAGATATTCTAGAACTTGCCCCGTTAGTCACTCAAGTATAATTTTATTTTACTTGGTTGGTGAGATGATCCTAGGCAATCTTTGAAATACCTTGGGTTTTTTACCCTTAGAAATTTTTTGACTTTGATCTCACTGGACATCATGCGAGTTGAGGTATTATCGTATGATATGGTACATCTTAGGGACCATAACTCATATATTTCACATTGTGTTTTATGTCACTTACTATCCAAGGTATGAATAGGCATCTTACTGGTCTTATGATAGGGTACCAGAAGTAAGGAGCCAAATTGTTTGATTCCCAAAGTCTTATCCAAAGTATTTTGACCAAGGTACGGTTTACAGGGTACTGTTTGTATGTTAAGATATGAGTTGGCCCTTGTGTGGTTATATGTTGGTCAGTATTAAGGTCCAAGAGGATGCCTAGGTGAAACAACCTGGGTTTCTGGACCTTAGAAATTTTTTTGGATTTCTAGTCTCTAGAAATGATATGACTAGGGAAACAAATTGTACACTGGGATACGAGTGGTATGAGTTAGTCATATTTTGACCAGTGTTGGTTGATAGGTAGGATTTAGGTTCTTAAATGGATTTGACTTAGGTGGTATGAGTCATATCAGTGGATACGGTTCGGTTGGTTAGTTTATTTAATCTTAGGCTTGGTAACTTAAGTTGGATCTGAGTACAAGTGGCTTACCATGAGTCGTAAGACGTATAGTGGGCAGTGTTCAATCCTCTTAGGATTTTATTCAGCCAGGAGTATGGATCATAGGTATTATTCATATACCTGCATAGGACATGGTTTCTGGTGAGTCATACCTTGGACAGTGGTGGGTTCATGGGAGATGGCCTTTCGTACGAGTGGTGGGTACCACTCATATTGAAGGGTATGACTGGTATGGATAGTCATATCCACCTGATGGTATTTTTAGGAGTTTATGTGAGGGTAATCTAAATATTTCCCCACTTAACCTAATAAGGCTTCATGAGTTATATTCCTACTAAAAGGTTATTTGACCAATTATTCTATGCATTTACAATTAGAAACTTCTCTTAAACACTCTATAATTCTCTCTAAGGGTTTTGGACAAAGGAAGGCTAGGGTTTCATCTTAAGGATTAATTTGGGCTTGTGTTGGTAGTTATCTCCATCATCTTCTTGTTTTAAGGCATGATTTCTTCCCTCATTGTTAGTTCCACTAAAGGCATGGTTTTATACAATGTTTTCATAGTTTGATTATTGTATGGCTTTGGGTTTTCAAATATTATTTGGGGGTTTTGGTTATGAATGATTGGTTATGGTTTTCCCATGTTTTAATTATTCTTTTATATTCTTTAATGGTTGTTTTGAATAATTGGTTGTATGGGAATAGTTATTTGGTAATTGGCTTTGTTTTTTGAAATACTATAACCCCACTATGTTTGATAACATGCCTATGAAAATATTTTCACTATATTATTGGATTGTAATGGAACTATTGCATGGTTAAACTTGGTAACGGAACCCTAAATGGTTAAATGGTTTGAAATATTCAATATTGAATGGTTTTGGGTTTACCAATCATCCTTATAGGGTACAATGGAATCCTTCACGCAAAAATAATAGTACACTTGTGGGATACATAGGACTCCCCTAAGATAACTTGGTAAATAGGTACATGGGAATGCTTTTACCTTAAAAGGTTTGTCTAAGGACAATACTTGAAAGTTATATTCGGTATGGCGATACGATTATGTATAGACTTGGTTAATATTAATAGTTTAGTTGGTTTAAATGGTTTTAATTAGGCTATAATAGTAGGGTATGATAGCTAACCGTGAAGGTGGGAGTTCAATGAATGAACATTAGAAACTCATATTTGTCGACATGAGGGGTAGGTCATGGAAACCTTATATGATACTATGAGTTATATGGAAATCCTCTATATACACTGTACATATGTATCATGGAGGGTAAGGGTACTTAGGAATCCCTTACTCCAATGGTATCTTTGGTCCATGCGGATACATGTATCAAGGCCTATTCAGAGGGTTACACTGGACCTATATAGCCCGTGGGTGGTTTAGGATGGTTAAGCTTCACATATCTATGTAAATTGTTTTAAATGCCTGTTAAACCCGGTTCTCTTTACCAACATTATTATATCTAGATATATATGTATGGTTTGTATGCATATGCTTGGTTTACTTGGGTTTACTTGTTGGCATTTTTTATGCTTATCCTAAGTTCATGCTAGCGTTCACCTGCTAACCTATCTTCGGGTAGCTATATCCCTACGGGATACAGGAACCGGTCATTCTACTCTTCCTTCTTAGCTATCGGACCTTCGTGATCTGCTATTAGATTTAAGTGGTGAGCTTTCATTTTTTTGAAAGGATCCATTTCATGGATGTTATTTTATTCTTCAGTTCATTTATTGATATTGGGTTTGGCTATGGTTGGGAGCATGTTCCAACCAGATTTTGGTATTATTTTGGTTAAAGAATTTTATAGAACTACTATGGTTTGGTATTGGCGGGATCTACATTAGTGTCAGCCTTAATATTTGTATTTGTATTGGGGATGATACCGGCTGACTGTATTGTTTGTTGTTCCATCCTCTCTAATTTTTAGATTATATATGATTATTATGGAACACATATAATTATGGTTTGGTTGGTTTTTGTTATCAGATGGGTTTGGGTGATTGGACTTGATTGGGTCTGTGTTGGTTATAGAGCTATCCCAGAGTCTATAATTTGGATATCTATACTATCTTGTTATATGTTAGAAATTCAGCCAACTCAGGGTAGGCGACTTGAGGTTGGGTTGTCTAACAAGGGTGGTCTTTGGTCCTACTCAAACTTCTGATGCCCATTACAACAAGGCCCCAGGTTATGTCGTGTCACTAGGGTACGAGATAAGGGTACAACTCATACCATAGGGTATGGTTTAAGGGATGTGGTCGTACCCTCCTATAGTCAAGTTTTTAGTTTTTAATCCGAGGACATTTTAGACATTTCCCACCCTAAAACCCTTAAGTCCCCATGTCTTATAACACATTATGGCCTCTCATAACATACTTGGAAAAGATCAAAACACTCCAAAATCCTCCCTAAACTCTCTCTTGAAGATTGGGGTTAAGGCTCTTCAAAGGTGTTCATCTAGAGACTAAGAGTCAAGTTTCTTCTATGAATCTTCGTGATTAAGGCATGTGACTCTTGCTTAATTGTTAGTTATCAAATACCATGTGTTTTAAAGTGTGATTATTATACTAAAATGGTCGTTTTGAAAACCAAAATTGAGGGTTTTGTTGCATATGATTGAGTATTGTTTATTCTTGGTTTTACTTGTGTTTATACATATTTTTGGTGATGGTTTGCACATGTGGGTGCTTGTTAATTATGGTTTAAAATATGGGTCATGGGTTACCCTAAACTTGTTGGTTCTTACCTTGTTCTTGATAATAGTATGCCCTCAAATTATTTGTGAAAATTCTTAAAAGAATAAACTAGTCATATGTTAATGATGTTTTGATTTAGGGCATTAGCCTAATGAATATGAATGGTTGGTAAATAGTTTTGTGAAGGCCTTGTTGTCCATGTAATCTTCTAAATGGTAACCTTGGTGGTTTAAATTATTAAATGGGTCTGAGTCCCTAAATATTAACTCAATTTATGTATTTATTAGACAATGGGTTTGAGTCCCTAAACATTGAATTTAATAAGTGTCTTTGTTAGAAAATTGGTTTCAGTCCTAAAGTCAAATGAATAAATGGGTGATTGATAATTGTAATAGCATATGGTATACTTGCAAGTAGTGTTGGTAAGATGATACAAACGAAGTGCCTTTGGTATATAATTGGCTAAATGTTTGTGAAATATTTGTTTGAATTAGGCTTTAGAAAGGGTTGTGTAGACGAGTTGTGATGGTGTACATTCTTATGGAGCAACATTGGAAATCGTATTTTCCAGCGTGGGGGTTAAAACAGCTAGAGGTTTGAGTCTACTTGCGTAATATGACCGAGAGGTTCGAACGGTCAAAATAGCCTGTGGTTTAAGTCCTTTTGCTTAATATGACCTAGAGGTTCAATTCTTCCATACTATATAATGTGGGAGGTTTGAGTCTCCTATTTTATACTACACTACATGATCGGGTGACCAAGTCACCTTAGTATATGAGTGGGAGGTTTGTGTGCCCCTTGTGTATGAGTAAGATTATTCTCTGACTTGTGAAACTACATGAATTGAGCCCCGACTAGGGGGTGAGAACTAGAACCCATATAGATGATGGGTGTAATCAATATGACAACTAAGTTACTGACCCCAGGCTAAGATTTCAAAGGTTTATGTTAAACCATGTTCCCTATCCCAACATGATATATATATATATATATGTATTAAGTTGGTGATATGTTATGGTTGACTTGATTTGAACTGTTGCTATTATCTTATCCTTATCCTGGAGTTACATACTAGCGCTCGAACCACAAACCATCTTCTATGCTATATCCCCATGCGATATAGGTGTTGGTCAAACTATACTTCCTACTTAGTGATTACACTCGAGATCAACTCATGTTGACTTGAAGTTGTGAGCTTCCATACTTTGGAAGGCTCTATTTATAGTTTTGGTTTTCATATGTCTTTATTGGTTTAGACTTGAACATTAGTAATGGCTATGGTCGGGGGAAAATCCTTATTGCATGTTGTTTTGATCTCGGATAGAGGCTTTATGAAAGTATTTTGGGTTGGTAAGGGTGGTCTCAATAATGGTGTCAGCCTTGGCCTTGGTATTAATATTAGGGATGACATCGTATGACACTATTTAATTTATGATTGTTCCATTTTGTTATGTTATGTTATAGATACAAACTTTTTTTATGATTTTGGTTATGTTATGGTTATTGGTTAGGCATTGAGTGGACGGACTTATTTGGGTTGGTCATGGTCGTGAACCTATCCTAAAGTTTTTTTTATTGTCAAACATGCTATCTTGTTATATGTTTGAAATTCCTCTGACATAGGGTACATGCTTGGTTGGTTGGCTTAGGTAACGATGTGGTCTCTGGTCCTCGCTGGGCCAGAGATGGCCATTACGATAAGTCCTTGGTTTAGGTCATGTCAAGTTTGTATTAGAGCCTAGGTTTTAGTGTCATAGGGTGTCCACAAAGCTATGTTAAGTGGAGTCTTGCTTATGGGTGTTTTGTGCACCACACTTATAATAAGGAGGCTACGAGGCACTAGGAATGTTTCACTTTCTTATGTTCTATTTTGAGCCCTAGAGACTAAAGTCACAATTTTCTTTAATTTCCATTTGTTCGTCATTTAAATCACGCCTTTAAGGAAATCTAAAGCTCATGGGAACTCTTCTTTCCCTACTGAGGACAATATGAATAAAGATCGTCTTACCCATGGGGTACAAACCTAGTCTAGGGTTGCTACTTTTGATCACTCTTATGCAGTCCCATTTATCCCTACTGATCCTTCTCCAGGTGATGGCACCTATACTCAGTCACCTAAAGAAGATATTTCAAATATGGAGTTCTATCATTCTATTTAGCTATTAGCCTAGATACTTATCTCTCTGTCTCACCATTTCGGTCTGGTTGGTGGGAGAAAGAGTCAAAAAATGATAGAGGAAAAGCATAATAAAGAGTTCATCTTTTAAGAGTAGGGTGAGGGGCATCACAATAATAATTGTCATGGGAGACAATGGATTAAGGAAGGGAGTAAGGAAAATCTGGTTCTTACTTATCGATTAGAGGCCCTTACTATAGGTCATCTGGTGAATGTATATTTCAAAATAGTAGTGGTCCTAGGGCATGAGGTGCCTACTATCAGTCTAATAGAGCCTGGTTAGTTCCACCCTATCCTTCTTACCGATTCTATTGCCAGTTTCATTACGGGTTCTATCATGAGGGCAAGAATCGATGCTTCAACTATGGTAAGATTGGTCACATGCAGCAAAATTTTCCTTCTAGAGTTTCTTTGGGATCCAACAGTATTCCTGTTGCCTCTATATCAGCTTCGACACCAAAGGGTGCTACTCCTAGCTCCGACACTAGTCGAAATCACCCTCATGCTCTCACTACTTACCAGGAGTTTAAAGCATCTCTTAATGTTATCCCTAGTATATTGAAACTCTTCTCCATAATGTGATATGTATTATTACTTGATCCAGGGTCCACTCTTTCGTATGCGACCCTATTTATGACTGTGTATTTTGGGTTTGGTCCTGAGTTTATTCTTGATCTTTTTCTTTATCTACCTTGGTTGGTGACACTATGATTGTTAAAAGAATCTATAAGAGATGTGTGGTATCTTTTAGTGGTAGAGAAACTCTTATGGATTTGATAAAAGTTACACATGTTTGACTTTGATATCATATTGGGGATGGATTGGTTGCATTCGTGTTATGCTTTCTTAGATTGTCGAACCCATAAGGTCATGTTTAAATTCCTGACTGAGATGGTCATTGTATTGTGAGGGGTTTCTTTAGTTCCTAAGAGAAGGCTTATCTCATGTCTTAGAGCCTGAAAGTTTTATTTCCAAAGCATGTTTGTATAATTTGGTCTGGGCTAAAGATTCTAACCTTGAACATCCTTCTTTAAAAACCCATTCTCGTGGTTAATGAGTTTCTTAAGGTTTTCCCTGATGATCATCCCAGTGTTCCTCCCGATAGGGAAATTGATTTTGGGATTGATCTTGTTCTGGACACTAGTCCTATTTTTGTCCCCCTCTATAGAATGGACTCTTGGTAAGGGTTTCATTCATCCTGCTGTGTCCCTATGGGTTGCATTGGTATTTTTTGCGTATAAGGAAGATGGGTTTCTTTGGATATGTACATGCTGTTGGTAATGGGATAAGAAATGTGGAATGATCTCTCTGTTGGGTAGACTAGTATGTGTTGAGGTTGTTTTATGGGTGATACTTGTTCATTGCTAGATGCTAAGTTTGAGATTTCAATGCTAATTATGGTAATAGGTATGTTAATTTGAGGATAGTGATGCAACTTTAATGGAAGTTAATTAGTATAGTCATGCAATATGTGAAAGAACTTGGGTGATACCTTATGAAATAGCGGGATATGTAAATGGGTGTTAGGTAGGAGGTATAAGTGCTGAAGTAAAAGTGGCGGCTAAATCATTAGATGGATAAGATCCTTGGGTAGCAAGAGGAATGTATACTTAGTTCTGAGCTAAGGGTGTTGTGTATGTCTAGCATATACCTATTAAGATTTTTTAGCATGGGAAGTCTAGGGAATTATTACCTGGTGTTAGGTAGAGCCAAAGTAGGGGAGAAGTAAATAATCGGTGTCAACTATTGATATGGGTTCAAAATGTATCAAGAAATATGGAGGTGATATTAGAGGAGTAATGCAAGTGTTTTAAGGATTGAAAATGGAGTGTTTAGAAGCATAGATGTGTATACCCCTAACTAGTGGTTGTAAAGTGATCATTGTAGAGGTTAATGGATCTTTGGTGTGGTAGACTATGCAACGAGCATAGCAAAGGAAGGCTCTAGCATTGTGAATCAAAGAAATGCTAATCATGGTGTTGAGTAGTTTGAACCTTGATTGGAGGTGATGTTTGACTGTAGTGATGGGGAAGGATTATATTTTGGTTGGATGTAAGGAATAGATCCCCGTGGACTAAGTTATCCCTTTTTAGATTTGAATAGGATTAAGACCGCCTAAAATCGCCAAAAGTCTTATGCAGACGTGAGGCAAAAGGGACTTGGAGTTTGAGAGTGGGGATTGGGTGTTCTTGAAGCTGTCTCCTATGAAGGGAGTTATTAGTTTTGGTAAGGAGGGGTAGTTGATTCTTCACTATATTGGTCCGTACTTGTCAGTGGGGAAGGTTGGTAATGTTGTCTTCTGGTTTGAGCTTCATTCGTTTGGTTTTCCCTGTCCATAAGTGAAGAAAGTGTGTAGATGATCCATCATCATTTTTTCCTTTGGAAGGGTTAGGTATCTTGGATTCCTCAACTTATGAGGTAGTCCTGATTAAGATCTTGGATCGACAAGTTCGCCGGTAGGAAACGAAAGGTGTGCCTTCAAAAAAGGTTCCATGGCAAACCCAAAAGTCCAAAGAAGCTACTTGGGAAATAGATAAGGACACGAAGTCCAAGTATCCGCATATGTTCCCCATTTCGGATATTCGTGCGGAAGGTATTTGTTCTTCATCATATCTTAGTTATCTAACTTTGTTAAAGGATAGATTGATTCCTTGTATCTTTGTTTTATAGCTTGGTAAAAGGCTTGTTTGATATGTAACAATGTGTAAACTCGTGCTTGTGCTTGCCAAGAGGGGAAAACCGAAACACCCTGGGTTCTTGACCCTTAGAAATTTTTAGAGTTTCAGCTCACGAACATCATACAACTAGGGGTACTAATTGTATGACATGGGTCAGCTTAGGGACCATAACTTATATATTTCACATTGTGTTTTATGTCACTTATTGTCCAAGGTATGATTAGGCATCTTACTAGTTGTATGATAGGGTACTAGAAGTAAATAGCCAAATCGTATTTGCCCTAAGTTGTGTCAAAATTATTCGGACTAAAGTACGATTTAAAGGGTACTAGTCGTATGTTAAGATATGAGTTGTCCTTTTGTGGTTGTATGTTTGTTAGTATTGAGGTTTAAGATGATTCCTAGGGTACAAGATAAGGGTGCCACTCATACCCTAGGGCATAGTTTAAGGGGTGTGGTCGTACCCTCCGGCAGTCAAGTGTTAAGATTTTAAGCTGAGGACATTTTAGACAATTCCCACCTCAAAACCCTTAAGTGCTCATTTATTATAACTCATTGTGGACTCTCATAACATACTTGGAAGAGATGAAAACACTCCAAAATCCTCTCTAAACTCTCTCTTAAGAATAGGGCTAGGGTTCTTCAAAGGTATTCAACTAGAGACTCGAGTCCAAATAGTCAAAATAGTTTGAGGTTTGAGACCTCTTGCTTAATATGACTGGGAGGTTTAAATCTTTCATACTATAGGATATGGGAGGTTTGAGTCCCCCATATCATACTACACTACAAGATCGGGTAACCAAGTCAGCTTAGTATATGAGTGGGAGGTTTTAGTCTCCAATGTATATGCATAAGATTATTCTCTAGTTTGTGAGGCTATAAGAACTAGGGCCCGAACAGGGGGTAAGAACTGAAACCCATATAACTCGTAGATGTAATCAATATGACAGCTAAACTATACAACCCAGGTTATGATTTCAAAGGTTCATGTTAAACCTTATTGCCTATCCTGGTATGACATATATATATATATATATATGTATTGCATTGGTTATATGCAATAGATGACTTGATTGGAACTATGGGTTATTTTATCCTTCTCCTTGAGTTACATGTTAGATCTCCTATCACTAACCGTCTTTGATGCTGTATCCCCATGTAATTCAGGTGTTAGTCATACTATACCTCCTGCTCAGTTATTGGACTCAAGATCAAATCATGTTGACTTGAAGGGGTAAGCTTCCATACTTCAGAAGGGTCCATTTCTAACTTTGGTTTTCTTATGTCTTTATTGGTTTAGACTTGAACATCAGTATTGGCTATGGTTAGGAGCATGTCCTGACCGGATGTTGTTTTGATCTTAGATAGAGGCTTTGCGAGACTCTATTGGGTTAGTATCGGTAGTGTTGGTAGTGGTGTCAGCACAACCTTCACATTGGTATTGGTATTAGGTCTGATACCATACGGATTTATTAGATTTATGATTGTTCTATTTTTTATGGTATGGATATGGACTTAGTTAAGATTTTTGTTATATTTTTGTTATTTGTAAGGCTTTGAGTGGATGGACTTGTTTGGACTGGTCATGGTCATGAACCTATCCCAAAGTCTTTGTATTGTAAAACATGCTATCTTGTTATATGTTCGGAATTCATCCGACATAGGGTACATGCTTGGTTGGTTGGCTTGGGTAATGGGGCGGTCTTCAGTCCTTTTTGGGCCTGAGATGCCAATTATGACAAGGTCCTAGTTCGAGTAGTTTTAATCATTGCAACATCGGAAGTCTACTTTAGCCTAAAAAGCCTACCCTTGTAGAGATATTATCCCTTGTCACCCACTTTGTGCCTTTGGACCTTTTCTTGAAAAGCACTTTGCAAGCCATGAGCCTTTTAATTTTTATCCATCTTTTGAACCCTACCCTTCTTGAACTTAAAAATGCAACTTGAAGCTAAAAGCCTAAGTTGGGGGTGGTGAATATTGGAGAGGTAATTTTGGGCCACTAAGCTGTAAGTGACTGCCTAAAAGCTTAAGCATTAACGACAAATGAATAAGAAAAAGAAAGGATCCAACAAAGGAAAGAAAATCTTAAAATGTTCAAGAAAATGAAATGAAAAGAAAATGGGTGAACCAAGGAAATCAAAGTAGGGACATGTGTATTGACTAAAAACAAAAGAAGTGAACCATTATCAAAAGTTGGATAGAATAGTGTGATGTAGATGTTCAAGGAGGGTATAGCCATGTTGTTCCAAAATGATATCCCACCCTACCCCAATCCTACATTACTAGATCAAAAAGCCCTTGATCTCCAACCAAGTATATTTTTTGTAGTGGCAATTGAATATAGGGACAAGCCTGTAGCTTGGATTTATAACATAGGGAATCCTTGAGAGTGAGAGTTTTGCTCTTAATCCCTTGTTGGTGTGTGAGATTTTCCTTCTTATGATGAGGTATGTAAAAAATTTGAACTGGATAATTTTGTCATCTCCCGACAAAAAAATGAGTCAAAAGGAGTATGTTGGAGTTGAGGCAAAAGGTGAGTCACTTCTAGAGTATTAGAGATTGTTGCATGGTTTCTCTTTGAAGTTTTATGCAAACTTGAACATTGCATTTTATGATGAGGGAGGTTGTAAGAATGGATTTTCCCATGTTGGAAGAGTTATTTGTGGTAGTAACTAAGCTTGAAGTCATTGTGATCATTGGGTCATGTATTTTGGACATAAATATGCATGTCTTATGATAAGAGGTCATGTTGCTAAAGGACAAGCAAAAGTTGGGGTGTTGATGAGTGGTGAATTTACCACTCATTTGAACTCAACATTTGTGCACACTACAATAATTTGAATGTATAAATAAGACATATTTGCGATTAAATTCACTAATTTCCACATTATGAAGGCATACATCTTATGAGTTGTAACAATGTAGATTTGAGCTAAAAAGGATCCAAAAGGAGGAAAGAAGTGCAATTGAAGGACCTGAAGTAGGAACCAATCTCAGTTACCGTGATCGCAATCTATTGGCTGCGATCTCAACCACTTAAGCTAGGTAAAAGTACCTCGATCGCGGTAATGCGGGATTATGCCCAAGTGCTATTTTTTAATTACAAACAGCCATCTTCAATTCCCTTAAGTGACTCAAATCCTTTCTCATTTCAATAATCCCTAATTTTTGGAAGTTTTTTTCCACCACCTCGGTTTAAGTTCTTAGGGATCTTTATTGTATTAATTTTGGGGTGAAGAATACATTAGAGTGACTCCTAAGTAGAGAATTAGCAAGTTCAATCAAAGATTAGTTGAGATTTAAAGCTTGAATTTTCATTTGGTTTATTTTCATGAATCAGTTTGATGGAGTTTTTTGTATATCTTTGTTTATTATTAGTATGAGTTTCTAGTTTTCCCTCTTAGGGTAATATTTGAGTAGGATACAAATGTGTGCGGGTTGTGATTGTTTTATTAAATTCTTAGTTAGTGGTGTTGGGTTTCACAAATGTTTGAATAGAAAATCAGATTTGTTGGGGGAAGCCTCAAATTCCCTAAAGCCCACATCATCCTTCAAAAATGGATGTGGGTAGTCTAGATCCTACATCATCTTTGAGAGAGGGATATAGGTGACATGAGAATTTGTGAGCAGTAAGATAGATAATAATTATACCTTTTTAATTCTCTTATAAATAAGGATAGATTATGGAATTGCTATACCTTGGGGATCTTTCTAGAAATAGGGATTCCCAAATTGAGGCTTTGTGATGATTGGTCGACCACACCCACAAGGTATTTGAAAGAATCTGTGAGTGATAGTTTGATACTTGGTTGAAAGTCTAGTATTGAAACCCCTAATCAATCCTTCCAACACTTGCTTTAAATAATATTTGAAATTGATTTTTTTGTACCCACAAACTAGTTGCCTCTAGCAAAGCATAGCCCTAAGATACATCCCTAATCGATTATACTCTAATTATTATTAGCGTCAATTTAGTACTTTAGAAGAAAATACTAGTTACAACTTTGAAATCATATAAAATAACCCTATTATTTTTATATTAGGTCTAAATTTAGGAAGAAACTTCCATTTCGAACATACCCGATCACCACTCACATTGTTCCTCGTGGATTCAACCTCGACTCAAAGATGGGTAATTTATTGAGAATGACTGCTTTGCACATAAAT
The DNA here is from genome assembly GCF_002878395.1 of Capsicum annuum. NCBI lineage: Eukaryota > Viridiplantae > Streptophyta > Magnoliopsida > Solanales > Solanaceae > Capsicum > Capsicum annuum. The sequence continues at coordinate 983,130 of NW_025833151.1, read as the reverse complement.
TGACATGTGAGTTGAGCATTATCACCCTTAGTCATAACACGATGCCTAGAATGATAAGTTCTTTCAATCTAACCCATGTGTTGTTCTACTGCTTGAGTAACTTATTTAAATTGTATATAAAAGTTAAATTTGTTTTGCGGAAGCCTAATTATGACAAAATCTTAATGAATGTAATACTGATAAAGATTATAACATGATAAATTTGAAGAAAGAACTTGAATTACATATGATGACTCTGACTGACTATCTTTGAAGCCTCTACTATACTGTCTGTAGTTGGAAGATACATGCCTCCAACTACCACAAATTAATACATAATAAGAACAATACGGTAAGTGAGCTAAAACTGACTGGAGTTCCTAAAATAAGAGAACCCATCAATTTCTGGCTGAATGCTGGAATGCCTGACCCTGGTGTATGGACTATATGTGGTACCTAGCTAATAAAGGAATGTAGCCACAAACGCATATATGTGGTCAATACTTCGGAATGTACTGAGTATATTGGATATGTAATAATAATGGAAATAGTTAAAACTTGCTTTACAATTGAGAACATAAGTTCTTTGGTTAAGTATGTATTTAAATCATGGTTGTACATAAAACCTATAAGGACAGTGAAATTTATGGATCATGAGCTGAAAACAATTATGTAAGCCGGGAAAAGGTAGAAACATAAACACTATATGTAAATCCCATGTAAAGCTTATTATAATATAAAATGGTACTGAGGATCTTATATGAATACTGGTTCTAAACCATGAAATGTGAACTGACACATCATCATGCATACCTGAACCAAAATGTAAATTAAAATAAACTGAGGATCTTAATATACAAATAAACTGAGTATTAATGTATGAACATGGGAATCAAATGCAAGATAAAGTGAAGAGTGTACATATATAATCTTTAATCTGAACAACTGATATCCATACACTTGGTCATAGAAGCCTTAGCTGATATGACCTGAATACTGAATTGAAACTGTGGGAGCAATCATGTAATTGACATGCCTCAATCTAAGCTAATTGGGGTCCAACCTGTAACCCCAGTTGAAAGATGTCAGTACCTTGCCATGGTTACTAACACATGATTGTGTGGATCCACGAAATTGATGTCCTAAAAGACAAAGTAGTTACCCTCTACAGACAGGTGCCTCTAAGAGAGTGTCAACCCTCAACTGGCAGGAAGAACTCACAAAACTTATGCTAGCTACATAGTTCTAGAATTTAGGGAATTCTACTAAAGGTCACACCCTTTACTGGGAGGTGAGCCCCCATCCATGGATTCGCTTGGTGCTAAATTCTACTCCTAACTGAAAGATACTGAAACATAAGTTGGTGCATGGAATGTTAAAATAAATTATGCTACCTTATCAAATTCGATGTTTCATAACAAATAGCACATATCAAATTTCCATTCGAGGTATTTTCGATGAAAGGCATGTACGAAACCAATGCACCATTTTTCTTAACTTTTGGTCAGTTTCCTGAAATGAGTTTTGGAGACTCATAACCCAGAACAAGTTCCACCGAGCCTAAAATCAACGTTCTAGAGTTGTTAGAATTGTCAAATTTAGAATATGAGGTTGTTTGACTGATGTCTTTTCCTGGTAGACAATTTCAACTAGTGAAGACTTTAAAAAAGAGAATGGCTCTAAACACCAAACAAACAGACCGATAAATGAATTGTTAGTTCTAGGAAGTAAAAAATGACTTGTGGCAACTTAAGGGTAGCTCTAAATGACAAAAGTGAACCAAAACACAAAAAATGATTTTGAGGGTAATTACAATATCCTTTACTAAAAGAACTTTCATTCGAAAAAGTAAAGAGTTATGATGTACATGAATCCTCGAATATGTGAGGATACTAGGTCCACATCTCACTATCAATATCCCAAGTAGCCTTATATACTAGGTCGTGCCTCCACTAAACCTTAAATACTGGAATTTCTCTAGTGCACCACCACCTAAATTCACTGGCTAATGTGAGCATTGGCTCCTCCACGAAGGTCAACCACTCATCCAGTTGGACTGAGTCCCATTAAAGCACATGAGGTGGATATGGAATGTATCAATGCAACATAGAAACATGAAAAAAAGAATGGAAAACCATAAAATCTGAGGGTAAACTAACTCATAAGCCACCAAACTGTAATGCCCCGAGATCCCATCTCGTGACGTCCACGGTGCTTATGGACCCGAAGGACCACAAGCTAACATCTATACATACTCAAACTGAAAACTGAATACTAATACATCAACATCCGTCTGAAAATCCTCTAAACTATCTAAACTATGGAGTTGATGGGACATGTCCCTAACTAACTCTGTCAACTGAGAATATAAACAAAATCTGATGCAATAATAGTAAACTGAGATTCGTCCTCGAAGGAAGAGGACTCAACACTACTGTTGCTAACCGGGACTGAACTATTGAGGAAATTCTGAATCCTATGCCTCTGAAACTATGGTTTCAAATAAAACACCATAGCACAAATGTGTCAGTACAAAAAAGTACCGAGTATGTAGACGAGGTAAGGCTAAATGGAAGGGCTCATGCATGCACAATATGTAAACTGAATAGTCATGAAAACGTCGCACAAGAACACACACATGAATGCACAGAACATGAACACAATTATTGTAAATCTAGATACTGAAACCTAGATACCACTTTATTGCAGACTGAACTCACTACTGACACCGAGATACTAAATCAATGACTCATCTAATACTGGTAACTGAGGATCTGGATGTACTTATATCTATGACTAAATTCTTGGACTTACTGCTTTCGACTGAGAGGATTAGAGATCAACCCTTTTAACAAATGATTTTGGAAGCTTTATTAATGATAAGAAATATAATTATATTTGAATCTTACAATAAGAATACTCAACAAGAATCTGATACTATGATCAAACCTGTCTGGCGGCATACCTCTGAATATGATATCAAATAATTGTATGTGAGACCAAGTCTATCTGATGGGATGGTCCATAAATCGATGGAACTATCTGAGTTCCTCACAATGATAGATGACTGTATCTGACAGCCCTAATTTTTGAAGACTAATTCTGAAATTGAGACTGAATCTGAAACTAAAACTATGGGAAGTAGTTACTTAACCGACATGCCCCTACTATTTCTTAGGGTTCCAACCTCTACCCTCGATTGGAAGGGTGTCAATACCTTGCCATGGGTAAAGACCTTATTTTTATATGACCCTCATCTATCAAGACCTCATACGAGAAGGGTGAAGCCCTTATCTAACAGGTCAAGCCACCTCATCTACCCCCATCTAGCAGGTATGATGTCTCTCATCCAGCCTCATCTAATAGGTGTGATGTCTCAACCTACGCTGGCTATGTAGTTATGGAGCATAAGGATCACATCTAAGGATTACACCCTCCACTAGTAGGTGAGTCCCCATCCTTGAGCTCGCTTATGCTAGTTTCTACTCCCAACTAAAAGATACTGATCTTATTCTTAACTGAACTTAGTTTGAGCTAATTCGATACTTCGTATTTCTCAAAGATCCAATTGAATTACGCTAAGATTGCTTAGTTCCATATCTGACAGAAAGGATATCAAATCATGGTATGTGACTGATGATACAGAGACTACAGAGATAATTGAGATTACTGAGCTTTATTAAGCTTCACACTCGTCTAAGGATACAGAGTTCTATAGCTCACTGAGTTCTGAGAATCATGGATCAATTGGAATTATCGAGAAACTAACACGGGCTCTAGACAACAACTCTATTTTCGGGTATAAATACCCCCAGTACTCAATAATATAAAAGTGAAACCTAATCATTCTTGCATCATCGCGATTATCCATTAATCAACACAGGCATTCATTCATCATCACAATCATTCATGTATTATCGAAATCATTCATTCATTGTCACCATCACTAATGCATCATCACAATTATTAAAGCGTCTTCTCTAAGCAATTAGAAATCATAACATACTTTTCCCCTAAAAAATCCTTAAAGTATCGCATCAAGCATTTTGGAAATATAAACCTCTATTTATCATCATAATCACAAAAGGGTCACTTTAAGCATCTTGGGATAATAATCTTATAATAACATAGGGGAAACATACTATTAGATCGAACTTCATTCAACTAGGTTTTACCTCAACCATTTCATGCCTATATCAGTCTTATCATGTGTTTGGGTATCACATCGCTTAGGAGACTTCACATTATCATGTCATAGCTTACTTGCTAATCACTTGACATGTGTTAAAAATTTAGCATATAACAAAGAGCCCACAATTAGGGAATTTACAACCATCACATCTCCACTCACTCACTAGGGTCCTTCAACAAACACTAGACATGCATAGGTTTGCACTTATTTGGGGATTCCCTACTAGCATGGAATAATTCATTCACTTAGACATTTTATCAAACACTAGGCATGCATAGACTAGCTCATAATTTAGGGCTTCCTATTCAACATTCTATCATGACCCAAATGCTTCTCCTAAGATTTTATCAAAACTATGGGAGTCATGCTCCTCTTAATCAACCAATTCTACACCCAAAAGTCATAAACACATCAACAACCATGACACATAACCGTATTTTAGAAGTCATTAGATCACTATTTAACTACAATGTTTGATTTCTAGTCTCATAGAAATTTTATCGAACTCCTCACATGCACATCTTAGGCATAGGAATAATAATGCAACTACTCATCATGAACAACCAAATTTACATATTTCCAACCCGTATAATCTCATAGATTCATACAAACCACATAAACATTCCATCTTGGAAATCAATCAACATCATCAACGAGTACATAATCTATTTATCACTCAAATACCACATACTGAGGCCAAGGATTTATAATCTTGTACACTAACATAAATAACAACTCAATCATAGAAGGAACATATATTTTAACTCACAAGAATCATTAGAAATTCATAAACATGAAACCTTTAAGATTTAGAAAAGGGTTACTTGAGCTTCTTGGATAAAAGGGGCCCAAGAATCAATATCTACATACCTTGTGGAAACTCTTTCTTGAAAGCCTTCGAAAGAATTCTTGATTTTTGCTCTTGATTCTCTCTAAATTTTTGGTGGAAGAAGAGAGAATTTTTGATTTTGGAAACCCTAGTTTTTGGGTGAAAAAGGAGAAAAGAAATAAGGCCTTCAACCCTTAAGTGGGTATTTATAGAGGTTGGGGAAAGAGTGGAAAAGAACAAAATACCCTTTAAGGAAAACGAGTTAAAAATTGCTAATCAGGGTCTGTGACGGTCGATCTGATGGTCTGTGAGAGGGACTGACGGTCCACCAAGTCGTCCATCACTCGAGTGCCAAAACTGGGACATTCTACCTCGACATGATGGTCAAAGTGACGGTCCATTAGGAATTTAACAGTCCACCAGATCATCCGTCACTCGAGGGTTAGGAATGGGCCATTTTGTTTCGACCTGACGGACCCCTTGATGGTCTGTCAACTTTTTGACGGTCCACCACTTTAGCCGTCACTCGGGGGCAAAAAATGGGATGTTCTATCTTGGCCTAATGGGACACTTGATGGTCCACCAAGGACTTGGTGGTCCGCCAGGTCGACCGTCAAACCTGGGTGATTTCGATACCGTTTAGTAAAATGGCCATAAATCCCTCATTCGATGTTGGATTTTAATGAAATTGGTATCGATAGAAAACTTATTCAATGCTATACATGGAAAAAGTTGAAATTAGAGAAATACAACACGATTCAAAGTGTTTCATACTTAGGAAGACATTTTTGAAAAAATTTTTTAGACTCAGATTTTTGCTTTACCAAAAATGCTCTAAGGCTTAGACTAGGAGAGAACTTTGTGGGGTATTACACAAACCAAGAGTACGAAGAATCTCAAAGGGTCCGATATATCTACGGGGAGTACTTGACCTTCCTCTAGAACCTTATCAGATCCTTCATAGGAAATACATAGATGAATACTCAATAACCAACTCCAAATCTCAAGTCATAATGTCTACAATCTATATAAGTTTCTTCCTCTACAGAGCATCCCTCAACCAACCGTGAATGACCTTTACTCTATCAAATAACTCTTAAAGCAAGTCAGTACCACAAGGTCTATTCTCATAGATCACAAATTAAAAAATTAGAGAATGATACTGCACAAAATACAAAGCCTTAAAAGTCGCCATGTCAATACTCGAATAACTATTATTATACTCAAACTCTATAAAAGCTAAGTGTTGCTCTCACTGACCTTCAAAATATAGAACACATGCTCAGAGCATATCCTCGAGAAACTAAATAGTCCGCTCTGACTATCCATGTGTTTGGGGATGAAAAACACTACTAAGATCTACCTGAGTACCAAATCTTCCTGAAAAGCTCTCTAAAATCTAGAAATAAATACTGAACCTCGATTTAAAATGAGATATATATGCACACCACGTAAATGGTCGATCTCACCGACATAGATGCAATATAACCTCTTGATAGTAAAGGAAATCTAAATGGGAATAAAGTGTGTTGACATGGTCAACTGATCCACAATGACCCAACTACCAGCAAAATAAATGAAATGCATGGCAAACCACTAACAAAGTCCATGGTAACCCGCTCCCACCTCCACTTTGGAATGAGCAATCTCCAAATCAATCTACAAGGTCTCTAATTCTCGAACTTCACATGATGACATCATAGGCATCAATCTATAAAGTTTGCACTATATCTCTTCATCCCACTTCGCCAATAATATTTCCTTGAATCTCTGTACATCTTAGCCGTACCTAGGTGAATAGACTATGTGAAGCAGTGAGCCTTAAGTAGAATTGACTGAATTAAGTCATCAAACCTTGAAAAAACAAATGCAACCATCAAATCTCAAAACACCATCAAAATATATTGTATCCCTCTTGGACTAACTACTCAACACCTAATAACAAATGATGAAAAGTCTCATATCCTAAAACTGAAAAAACTCTGAATATGCTCAAGTAGTGAAGCCCTTGCCCCAACATAAACATGAATCCTCCTTGGTCTGAAAGATCAAGTCTCACCATCAAGTTGGCTAAGGACAAAATGTCCCATTCCAATGGCCTCTGAGAAATTGAAATACAAGCCAAGCTATCCATACTCACCTTCTTCCGACTCATGGTGTCTACTACTAAGTTTACCTTGACTAGATGATACAAATTAGAATGTCATAATCCTTAAGAAACTCTATCCATATATACGCCTAGAAGTTTTCTCTCAATGTGCCATAAGATACTAATGACTATGATGATCTCACAATGCACGCTATAAGGATATGTCTCTAAATATCAAGCGTGAAAACTACAACCACCAACTCCAATTCATGAGTGAGCTCACTGTGCTCATGCCCCTTTAACTACCTTGATGCATAAGTAATAACTCGATGTTGTTGTATTACAACACAACATAAACCAACAACAAATGCATAACAATACATGGTGAATCCTTGAACCTTTATAGAAAGAGAAAAAATTATAGCTAAAGTGAGAAATACCTTGACCTTTCAAAATCTCGACTCACACTCATTGTACCATAAGAAAGAAAACTCCTTCAGTGTCAATCTAGGCATTAGCACTGTAGTAATAGTAAAACTCTGGACAAATCAGCTATAGTAACCATTCAAAACCAATAAATCTACATACCTCAGACGGATATATAGGCATATCCCAATCAAGAATAGCCTCAAAATTCACTAGTTTTACAATAATCCCATCCTTAGACACCACATGTATGAGTATTGTCACCGACTCAAGCTAAATCTGACACTAAAAGAATTTCATAGAAGCCTATGATCTCTTAAATTCTAAAGCAAAATCCTCAAATGCTGAACATTCTCTTATCTATTCCTCAAATACACAAGGATTTCATCGATGAACACTATGCTAAAGGAATCCAAATAAGGTTTGAACAAGTAGTTTATTAGATCCATAAATGTGTCAAGGGAATTTGTCAACCCAAAGGCTTCACTATAAACTCATAATGACTATAATCGATCCTAAAGTCTTTCTTTGGGATATCCTCAGCATTAATACTCAGTATATGTTAATATAATCTTAAGTCAATCTTAAAAAACATCTGTGCATGCAAAAGTTGGTCAAACAAATCATTAATATGAGTTATAGTATATCAATTCTTCAAAGTCACCTTATTAAGTAGTCTACAGTCAATACACATATGTGTGGAACCATCCCTCTTCTTCATTAATATCACAGGATCTCACAAGAAAATACATTCATTCAAATAAAAACCATACAAAGAAGATCCTAAAGCTAAGAATTTAGCTTCTTATGCTTGACAAGACCTATACAGCTTGTTGACATAGAAATAGGTCGGGTGCCCAACATAAGATCAATTATCAACATAATATCATGCTTATGAGGAAGACTAGTTTAATAAATAGGAAAAACTTAAGAAAATAAAAAACTATTGGATCAGCATCTAGAGACAATCTCTCCACATTATCATTATGAAAATAAGTGATGAAAGACTCGTAACTCCTCAAAATAAATATCCTAGATCAAAGAATAGAAATAATCCTTGTTATCTCATAGCTAATAGCTCCCTCCTACTTTATCGAGTATACGTCAGGCAAGGCTAAGGTATCAATTCTAATACCCCACATTTTCTTAGCGTAATCTAAGTCCCAACACATGAGTATTTGTATATAAAATTTTCAAAACACTTATAATTTGTCAGTTTAGAGCCTCCAATTATGTAGGAAATTTAATTATCTTTCCAATGATATAAAATTCTCCCAAATATGATAACCGAGTAATAAGTTATGGCAAATTTAAGTTTCAGTCATTAAACACCGTCATTCTAACCCTTAGCGCATCGTGGAGCCACTCTAAATGAAGATTGTCAATTCCTATTCAAGGTGCTCGATCTTGACACATTGCCCCCAATGTCGAATTGGCATTTGTCATTTTCCAGTGTTGAAGCGCGATATCAACATGTCGAGATAAGATTCCAAGTCACAAACAAGGTGGAAACGTGATTATACTGCAACATGCCACAATGCATTTTCCCAGTTGACCAATTCTAGTGACACTACGCGATAGTGCCGTGTCTGGCAGTGGTGTTTTTCAGAAAAATTTTATGAAAATTAAAAGTGTTGCCTAGGGTTAAAATAGTCTTTTCCCATCATTTTAATCCTCCAGGCGTGATATTTAAGACCTAAAAATGTTTTAAGTTCATTATTCAATCAATTTTTTTCCCAAAATTCAAGAGGTTTCTCTTTAAAATACAAACCCTAGCTCTCAAATCCAAGGCCAATCCTCAGGAATTCACCAAGAACCTCCAGAAATACACCAGTTAAGGTATGTTAGATGTTCATCCATGGATTCCTTTCATCCATAGAGTCAAAGTATCCTAATTAAATTATAAATTTTAATCTTTACAAGTTAATTGATTTTAAATTGTGATTACACCCATGAATCTCCATGTACTATTGATTTTATACCACGATTCAATGAAATTATTGTTGTTATTCAATCCTCCATGTTTTAATATTATTATTTATTGAATTAAACCATGATTTAATACTATTATGTCGAATTCATTCTATTTCTATAAATTCCATGACATTCCTATGATTGTTTTAAACCATGAACTACAAGTGTTTGATAAAATGCCTACAATAGTGATTGATTTAATAAAAGCCTTCATACTTTGTCCCTTAAGCTTTAATGTTATTTTACTATTGTTATTTGTGAGTTCTGGGTGTATTGAATACCCATAAACCATAGCTATTTATGTAGTCTAGTCTCAATACATTATAGAATAGTCTTCAGAACATACAATGAGCATTATCAGAATAGTCAAATATCAGTCAGTTAAACTCAGAATAGTCTAGTATTTTAGTGTCTTTTAGTTGGGAGTAAGATTTAGCACCGAGCGAGTGTAGGGATGGAAGCTTCCCCATCAGATAGGAAGAGTCTTTAGTAGCAGTCCTTATACTCCAGAACTACGTAGCCAGCATAGGATATGAGAAGTCACTTGTCAGATTAGGCATGACTATCTCGCAGGGGTCACCTATCAGTTCAGACTTGATACCGTTAGTCCTTTGAACATTATATCATTTTAGTGGATGCACACACCCAGTGTTAGTTCCCGTGGTATGGTATTAAATCCCTTCCAACCGGGGTTACAAGGTGGACCCCGATTATCTCAAATTGGGGAATGTCGGTTAGATAATACCTTCCACAGTCTCAGATACAGTCTCAGTTGCTTTCCCAGTTCAGATATTCAGTCTTGTGTTGTTTGACCAAAGCATACAAATTCTCATTATTTCAGTAATTTAATTTAAAGATTTGACTCAGTTCATATATATGCTTTATCATGCATCCTTACTATCTGCAAATTTTTATGTATCTTCAGTATTTATGGATTTCCATGCATACTCAGTATTTACAGATTTCCACATATTCTTAGTACTTATAGATTTCATGCTCTCTATTTAGTAATCCATGGTTTACATGCATATTCAGTTAATTATTAGTTCTATTCATGAAACCATGCATATCAACCTACCTCATTTAGAATACCAATACATTTAAAGTTCTGATCGTATACCTTTTATTTTGTGCTATGATGTATTATATCATAGGTTCTAATGCTCAATTTCCAGCTCGCGATTAGACTTGTCAGATCGTCAATAGTAGTAGAGGTGAGTCCTCATACTTCGAGGACATGCTTACCTTATTTCATGTCTCTGTTTAGTGGTTGGTTGGAGTTAGTTGGGGCTTGTCCCATCAATTCATAGTCATTCAATTTTAGAGTCTTATCAGACATTAGAGTCAGTTATTCAATATTTAGACATTATAGTTAGTTATCTAGTTTATCAGTATTTTATTAAATTCAGTCAGTTATTTCAATAGACTCATATTTTAGTTTTGAATTGAGTTATTAAACCATAAGGCATGTTAGTATTCTGCTGCATTTATGATCATGTTATCTAGTGCTCACAGCAGGTACTAGCTCATAGGTTAGCTTATGGTCCCTCGGGACTGTAAGTACTGTATGACGCTCAGGGTGCACTCTTGGGGCATTACAAACATGGTATCAAAGACTAAGGTTTTAAAGTGTGCTAGGAATTCTAAAATCCACATCATGTAGAGTCTTATGCATGGATGTATAGCGTACCACACTTATGGATGAGTGGCTACAAGGTGTTAAGGATAAAGTTTCCCTTCTTTCAATATTTATGTCATGTGAGTGAGCATGAGCTCAAGTTAAGATCCCTATCTAATACATTTCTTCCTTCCATTTATAGAACATGCCTACCAAGAAGAATGAAGGATGAACAAGAAACTAGCCAGCCCCTCAGCCCTTCTAGGCAGATCCTCTGGATGAGCATGTCTCTCATGAATAATTCATAGCTGCATTCACTACTTTAGAAAAATCGATAAACACACAGAATGAATGGCCAACTACTATTTTTGGCCAGACCAGTGGCCAACACTACTGCAACAAAAATTTAAGATTTCACCCGAATTAATCCTCCTTCTTTCATGGGATCCAAGTCTGAAGAGAATCAACAGGAATTTTTATATATAGTTTAGAAAGTCACGGATGCTATGGGGTTGATATCTAGTCAGAGAGATAAGTTGGATGCATACCCCTTACAGGACGTATCCCATACTTGGTTTAAGTAGTGGTAGGTTGATAAGGGTGTAGATGCAGGTCTTGTAGAATAGGAAGAGTTTTCCATAGCTATCTTAGATAGATTCTTCCCATTGGAGTTGAGGGAGACCAAGGTATTAGAGTTTATTAAATTGAGTAGGTAAGCATGAATGTGAGGGAATATTCCCTCGAGTTTACTCAGTTATCTAGATATGCTCTTTCTATGGTAGATGATAACAAGTCCAAGATGAGTAAGTTTGTGCCTGGCATATCTGATAGTGTGGTCAAGGAGTGCGGGACCACAATGCTGATTCATGAGATAGACTTGTCTAGGCTGATGGTCCATGCTCAATAAATAGAGGAGTAGGAGTTTAAGGAGAGGAAAAGAGAAAACAAGAGAGCTAGGATAGGTAGTTTTTATTTTAGCCAGCCAAGGTCAGAAGGTGGTAACCATTCTCAGTTTCATCAGAGGTCTTCATCCCCAGCACCTTCGTCAGCCAGTGCCCTAGTACACAAATTCAGAAATGAAAATAGGGATAGATCACTAGGCTCTAAGTCCCAAGTCAGTACTAGTAGTGTTCGTCAAATCCTCTATGTCAAAAATATGGAAGAAATATTAGAGTGAGTGTAGAGCACGTAGTGATGTGTGCTTTAGGCATGGTAAGCTAGCCCATCAGATTGAAGAGTGTTGGGTAGTTTCTAAAAAAGGTAGGGATATGTGCCAACAGGGCCAGTCCCATCAATCGTCAGTTCCATTCGATCACCCAACTCAACAAGGTACCACTTCCAGTGCTACCAGTGGTCAGCGTCCAAACATATTATATGCTCTTCAGTCTTGCTAAGATCAGCAAAATTCTACTGATGTAGTTACTGGTACGTTGTAGGTCTTTCACTTACATGTTTATTCTTTACTAGACCCTGGAGCTTCTCTTTCTTTTGTAACTCCATATATAGCCATCAATTTTGAGGTCAGTCTCGAAACTCTAGTAGATCCCTTTTCAATATCTACCCCAGTAGGTGTTTTCATCGTAGCCAGATAGGTATACAAAAACTTTTTAGTCACAATATCTCAGAAAGTTACTTCAGTTGATCTTGTGGAGTTAGAGATGGCAAATTTTAACATTATTCTCGGCAAGGATTGGCTCCACTCATACTATGCCTAAGTTGATTGTAGAAACAGAATAGTTCATTTTTAGTTCCCAAATGAACCAGTCCTTGAATGAAGGGGTAGTACTACAATGCTTAAGGGTCATTTGATTTCATACCTTAGAGCGAGAACGATGATATCCAAGGGGTGTATTTATCATCTTATTCGAGTAAAAAACTCAAATTCAAAGACTCCAACCCTTGAGTCAGTTTTAGTATTCAGGGAATTTCTAGATATAATCCCTGAAGATATTCTTGGAGTTCCTTGTGAGAGGGAAATCGACTTTGGAATATACCTTCTTCCAGACACTCAGCCCATATCTTGTAACGATCCAAGATCCCATCCTGAGATGTTACACGGTGCTTATGACCCCAAAAGAGCACAAGCTAATCCTTTACTGATATCTGTACCTACACACTGCATAATATCTAAAATAAATGAAGAAACTATCCATAAGGTTCAACACATCTATACATACTCAAATTGAAAACTGAATACTAATACATCCATCTAAAAAGCCTCTAACATTCTGAACTATGGAGTTGATGGGATATGTCCCCAAAAGAAGTATGATACAATAACAGTAAACTAAGACTCATCCTCAAAAGAAGAGGACTCACTGCTACTGCTGTTAACTGGAACTGCTGAGGATACTCTGGATCCTGTGCCTCTGAACCTATAGTGTCAAATAAAACACCATAGCGTAAATGCATCAGTATAGAAATGTACTGAGTATGCAGATAAGGTAAGGCTAAATGCAAGGGCTCATGCATGAACAATATCTTAACTGAATAATCATGAGAGTATCGAATAAGAACACATACATGAATGCACACATCGTAATCACAATCATCACAACTCTAAATACTAAAACTCAGATACCACGTTACTGCCATCTAAACTGACTATTAACACTGGGATACTAAATAACTGAATTATCTGATACTGATAACTAATTAAAAGAATATACTCACATCAAAGATTGAATTCTAATCTCACTGCTCTCAACTAACTAGGTCGGAAATCAACCTCTTTGACAGATGATTCCGGAATGTATTATCAATGATAAGAAATGATCATGTCTGAATCTAACAACAAGAATACTCAACATTATATAAGACTGAGATCAAGCCTATCTGATGGGAGATCTCTAGATATAGTAACAAGAATACTCAACTGAATCTGAGATTGGGATCAAGCCTATCTGATGGGAGATCTCTAGATATGATAACAAATAACTATATATGACACCAATCCTATCTGATGGGATGGTCCATGAATCAATGGAACTATGTGAGTTCGTCACTGAGATAGACGACTATACCACACAGTCCTGAATTCTGAAGATTGATACAGAAACTGCAATTGTGGGAAGTAGTTACTTAACTGACATTCCCCGACCTACCAAAGGTGGGGTCCAACCTATGACCCCAGATGGAAGGGTGTCAATATCGTTTCATGGGTAAAGACCTCTCTAATGGGATGACCCTCGCAGGAAGTCAGCCTAAGGTAATATAATAGTCAAAATTCCCATAGGTGACAGCCTCTACAAATAGGGACTCTTCTATCCTGCATTGGCTACGCAGTTCTAGAGTTCAGGGATTATTCCTAATGACTCGACCTCTATGATAGGGAGCTGCCTTACTTGAACTCGCTCGGTTCTAGTTTCTACTCCCAACTAAAAGACTCTGAACTGATTCTCAACTGAACACAAACTGAGCTAAATCTGACACTGAGCACATTTCTCAAATGATCCGACTGAGTTAAGTTGAATTCACATAGTTTCATATCTAATGGCATACTACTGAATTACACTATCTGACTGACAATACGTAGTTAAATAGATTACTCGATCACTACCAACGCCAGAACTGAGCACTGGAATACTACAAGATCTAAGTTGAGTACAACACTAAGGCTAGATTACTAGTGAAATAGAGACTACCAAGATAACTGAGATTTCTCGAACTCTATAACTATATGAGGATATAGAGTTTTGTAGTTCCCTGATTTACGAGAGTTATGGCTCGACTAAAATTATTGTGAAACTGACACGGGCTCTAGACAACAGCTAAATTATTGGGTATAAATACCCCTAGGACTCAATAACATAAAAGTAAAACATAATCATTCTTTCACTAGTCATCACCACAATCATTCATTCCTTCACCACAATTATTCATTCCTTCATCACAACCATTCATTCATCATCACAATCATTCATTCATCATCAAAATCATTAAGGCATCTCTTCAAGTAATAGGGAATCATATCTTATGTTTACCCTCACAATCACTAAGACATCTTCAAGGATTTAGGTATCACTAACCTCTATTCGTCATCACAATCACTAAAGGGTCACTTTAAGTATTTCAAAATCATAAGAATATAATAGCATAGGGGAAAACATACTACTAGATCGTACTTCATTCAACAAGGTCTTACATCAAGTACTCCACACCTATATTAGTCTTAACATGTATTTGGACATCAGATTATATGGAGGAAGCTTCATACTATTAGATCACAAATTATTCATCAAGCACTTGGTATGTACTAGAGACATAACATGTATCAAAGGGCACATAATTGCGGAAATTACTAATATCATATCTCCCCTTGTTCACTATGATCCTTCAACAAACACTAGACATGCACGGGTTCACACTTAATTGAAAAATTCATGGTACACATAGTTCTCAAGTCCTATACATAGAGAGGAGTGCATATAACAACATGCCATACGTTCATTGACCCAGCTTCATGAACATTTCATCAACAACCATAACACATAAAAATATCATAGAAGGCATTATTTTCATAAGGGTGTAGCATGCATTTGTCATTTAGGTTACAATTTAACTACACTACATGATTTCTAGCCTCTTAGATATTTTATCAAACACCCTACATGTACAACTTAGGCATAGGTATAATAACCCAATTACTCATCATGAACAACTAAATTTACATGTTTCCAACTCATATAATATCATAGATTTATTCAAACCACATAAATATTTGATCTTGGAGATCACTCAATATCAACAATAACTACATAATCTATTTACCACACAAATACCACTTACTAAGGCCAAGGCTTGATAACCTTGTAGACAAATATGAATCAAAACTAAATCATATCAAGAACATCAATTTCAACTCATAAGAATCATTAAAATTCATAAACATAAAATCTTTGAGATTTAGAAACGGGTTACTTGAGCTTCTTGGATGAAAGGGATCCAAGAATCAATATACGCATACCTTGGGGAAACTCTTTTCTTGAAAGCCTTTGGAGAGATTTATTGATTCCCCTTGATTTATCTTGATTTTTGCTTGAAGAAGAAAGGGGGATTTGATTTTGTAAACCCTAGTTTTCTTGGTGGAAAAAAAGAAAATAAGGCTAAAATCCCTTAAGTGGGTATTTATAGTGGTTGGGGAAAAAGGGGAAAATAACAAAAATACCTGGGAATTTAAACTAAAAATCCCAATTTCTCATGCTAGCGCGATACGCCATAATTGCGCCAGCCCACTTGAATTTGGAAAATTAAGAAATGGCACGACGACGTGACGCGGTGGCAATTATTTTTTCACCTTGGTACGAACTGGGACTATACCGCGGCATGGAGGAATCACAGAGGCTTTTTGGAATTTGACAATTGGCATTTTGGCTGGCTCCACGATGCGCTAGAGTTCCAGATGGCACACTATCTTACTAAAATGGCTCTAACTCTTCACCCGAGTGTCCGATTTGGGTGAATTTGGTATCAATGAAAAGCTTACCATTGGAGATGACATATGATTCAAAGTATTTCAAACTTGAGAAAATATTTCTGAAACTTTTAGACCTGGATTTCTTCTTTACTGAATATGCTCTAAGGCTCAGACTGGAAGAGGACTTTGCGGGGTATTACATATCTATTCTTCCATACAGAATGGATCTAGCTGAACTCAAAGTACTAAAAGAACAGTTGAATGATCTCATAGATAAGGGATTAATCAAACCCAGCATCTCCCCGTGTGGTACACTAGTTCTATTTATGCGTAAGAAAGATGGTTCTCTCAGAATATGCATAGACTACCATCAGTTGAACAAAGTCACAATCAAGAATAAATATCCACTTCCTAGAATCAATTACTGGTTTGATCAACTTTAGGGTGCCATCTATTTTTTCAAAGATGGACCTTAGATCAGATTATCATCAGCTTAGAGTCAGAGAATATGACATTTCAAAAATAGCTTTACGAAGCCAATATGATCACTTTGAGTTTCTAGTTATGTCCTTTGGTCTCACAAATGTCCCAGTAGCCTTCACGGACTTGATAAACTGAGTGTTTAAGTAGTACTTTGACATGTTTGTCATAGTCTTCATTGATGACATTCTTGTTTACTCCCATAGAGAAATTGATAATATAGACTATCTCAGAATAGTGTTACAAAATCTCATAACTCATCAGTTAATTGCCAAATTCAGTAAGTGTGAATTCTGGATAAGATCAGTAGCTTAACTTGGCCATATTATTTCTGGTAATGGCATTTGATTTGATCCTTAAAAGACTAAAACGATGAGAAACTGGACTAAACTCATCTCTCAATCAGATATCAGGAGTTTCTTGGGTTTAGCTAGATATTAACATCTATTTGTTGAAGGATTTTCTTCTATTGCATCCCCCATGTCTAGATTGACTCAGAAGAAAGTTAAGTTTCAGTGGTCAGATTCCTGTGAGAATAGTTTTTAGGAGTTGAAGACTCGACTCACCTCAGCCCTAGTTGTTACCTTGATAGATGGTTCAGATGGGTTTGTTATGTACTTTGATGTATCCAAAGTAGATTTGGGTTGTGTACTCATGAAGAAAGGTAAGTTTGTATCCTATATCTCCAGACAACTTAAACCCCATGGGAAGAATTATTCGACTCATGATCTTAAGTTAGCAGCAATAGTATTTTCCTTAAAGATTTGGAGGCATTACTTGTATAGGGTGCATGTTGATGTGTTCACTAACCATAAGTTCCTGCAGTATGTGTTCTCTTAGAAAGATTTAAATCTACATCAGAGAAGGTGGTTAGAGTTGTTAAAAGATTATGACATAAGTGTTATGTATCAACCAGGCAAGGCCAATATAGTGGCTGATGCTCTCAGTAGAATGTCTATAGGTAGTGTTGTTTATTTTGAGGATGGTAAGAAGAAGTTAGTTCAGGAAGTTTATCAGCTTGCCCGACTAGGTATCTGCTTAGTTGACTCAGTAGAGAGTAGTGTGTGGGTCCAGAGTAGCACTGAATCATCTCTAGTTTCTGAGGTGATAGAAAAGTAGGATAGAGATCCCAGTCTAGTTAAGTTAAAAGAATCAGCCAGAGATCAAAAGGTGGAGGTTTTCTCCCAAGGGAGAGATGGTATGCTGTATTGTCAGGGTTGGCTATGTGTGCCTATTATAGATGACTTGAGGCAACGGATTCTTTCAGAAGCATATGGTGCATGTTACTCTATTTATCGAGGGGCCACTAAGATGTACCATGATTTGTGGGATATCTATTGGTGGAGTGGGATGAAGAGAGATATTGCAGAGTTTGTCATTAAATACTCTATATGCCAGCAAGTTAAGATTAAGCTCCAGAATCGTAGTAGGTCCATGCAGTAGTTTAGTATTCCCACTTGGAAATGGTAGGAAGTTAACCTGGACTTTGTGATGGGTTTGCCTCGTACACGTAATCATTATGATTCTATTTAGGTTATCGTAGACAGGATGACCAAATCAGCTTATTTCTTACTAGTTCATACCTTTTATTCAGCTGAGGACTATGCCAAACTCTATCTCAAAAAGTTGGTCAGGTTGCAGGGTGTTCCCTTATCTATCATATCAGATAGAGGTACCAAGTTTACCTCTTACTTCTGGAAAGTAATCCAAAAGGGTCTTGGTACCCAAGTCCATCTCAGTATAGCTTTTCACCCTCAGATAGATGGTGAAGAAGAATGGACTATTCAGACTCTAGAAGATATGCTGATAGCATGCTTAGTTGATTTTAAAGGTAGTTAGGATGACCACTTGCCTTTTATTGAATTCTAATATAATAACAACCATTATTCCAGTATCTATATGACTCTATTTAAGGCTATCTATGGTAGGAGATGTAGATATCCAATTAGTTAGTTAGAAGTAGGTGAGGCCGTAGTAGTAGGGCCTGACTTGGTGTTTGATGCGTAAGAGAAGGTTTAGTTGATTAGGAAAGGCTTAGGGTTTCCTAGAACTGACAAAAATCGTATACCGATGTGAGGAGAAAGAATCTTGAGTTTGAGGTCAGTAATTTTGTGCACTTAAAAATCTTTCCCATGAAGGGAGTGAAAAGATTCGGCAAGAAAGGGAAAGTCAGTCCCAAATATGTCGGTCCCTTTAAAATTCTCAGTCAATTTAAAAAGGTAGCTTACAATTTTGAGTTTTCTTTAGATTTAGCCTCAGTACACCCAGTTTTCCATGTCTCATTGTTGAAAAACTGTATTTGTGATCCAGCTATAGTTGTCCGCTTAGAAACTGTAGATATTCAAAATAGTTTTTCCTTAGAGGATGTTCCAATCAAAATTCTTGATCATCAAGTTCGTAGACCAAGGAACAAAGAATTTCCATTGGTCAAACGTCTTTGGCAGAATCAGTCCATTGAGGGAGCCATTGAGAAGCAGAGGCATATATACGGACTAAGTACCCTCATCTTTTTTCCGTGAATCCAAATTCAGTATAAGGTACTAACCTTATTAAGATTTATCTCTATTATGCTTACTTTCAGTTGCACATCATGTTTATGTTAGTCATGCATTCATGAGTCAGTTTCATTATGAATTTCATGCATTAGATATGCATGTACAGTGTGTAAGCTTAGTCCATCAGCTTTCCCTCAGTTTAACCAGTCTCATTCGAGGACGAATGATCCCAAGGGGGAGATATTGTAATACCCCATAATTCCTTAGCATTATCTAAGTCCCAATACATGAGTATTTGCATATAAAAATTTTCAAAACACTCATTATTTGTTAATTTAGAGCCTGCCATTGCATAGGAAATTCAATTAACTTTCAAACGATATAAAATTCACCCAAATCCGATAACCAGGTAAGAAGTTATGGCAAATTAAACTTTCAGTCATTAAACATCGTCATTCTAACCCTTAGCGTGCCGTGGAGCCAGTCTAAATGATGATTGGAAATTTTCAGTGAAGGTACACGATCTTGGCACATCACGCCAATGACCAAATTGGCATTTGTCATTTTCCAGTATTGAAGTGCGATATCACCGCATCACGGTGATCTTCCAGGTTACAAATAAGATGACAATACAATTACACCACCTCGCGCCACTGTGAATTTTCCCAATTGATCAATTCTAGTTACACGACGCGACAGCATCGCATCACATCAGTGGTGTTTTTTGGAAAAATTTGTCAAAAATTAAAAGTGTTGCCTAGGGTTAAAACAGTCCTTTCCCATTATTTTATTCCTCCAGGTGTGATATTTAAGCCCTAAAAATGTTTTAAGTTCATTATTCACTCAATTTTTTCCCAAAAATTCAAGAGCTTTCTCTCTAAAATACAAACCCTAGTTCTAAAATTCAAGGCCAATCCTAAAAAATTCAGCAAGAACCTCCAGAAATTCATCAGTTATGGTATGTTAGATATTCATCCATGGATTCCTTTCATCCATGGAGCCCAAGTATCCTATTTAAATTATAAAGTTTTGATCTTTGCAAGGTAATTGATTTTAAATTGTGATTTCACCCTTGAATCTCCTTGTACTATTGATTTTATACCATGATTCAATGAAATTATTGTTTTAATTCAACCCTCCATGTTTTATTATTATTATTTATTGAATTAAACCATGATTTAAGACTATTGTGTCAAATTCATGATATTTCTATAAATTCCCTATCATTCCTATGATTGTTTTATACCATGAACTACAAGTGTTTGATAAAATGCCTACAAGAGTGATTGATTTAATAAAAGCCTTCATGCTTTGTCCCCCAAGTTTTAGTGTCATTTTACCATTGTTGTTTTTGAGTTATGGGGGTATTGAATACCCAAAAACCATAGCTATTAATATAGTCTAGTCTCAGAATGTTACAGAATAGTCTTCAGAATATACTATAAGCATTATCAAAATAGTCAAATATCAATCAGTTAAACTCAGAACAGTCGAGTATTTTAGTGTCTTTCAGTTGGGAGTAGGATCTGGCACTGAGTGAGTATAGGAATGGTGGCTTCCCCATCAGATAGGCAGAGTGGTTACTAGCAGTCCCTATACTCCAGAACTCATAGCCAGCATAGGATATAAGAAGTCACCCATCAGATTAGGATTGAACCTACCAGATTAGGCTTGACTATCTCGCAGGGGTCACCCGTCAGTTCAGGCTTGACACCCTTAGTCCTTTGGAAATTATATTAGTTTAGTGGATCCACATAACCATCGTTAGTACTCGTGGTATGGTATTGACACCCTTCCAACTGGGTTATAGGTTGGACCCCGATTACCTCAAATTGGGGAATGTTTGTTAGATGAGACCTCCGAAAGTCTTAGATCAGTCTCAGTTACAGTCCTGTTCAATTATTTAGTCTTAGTTTTGTTTGACCAAAGCATACAAATTCCCATTATTTCAGCCTTTTAGTTTACAGATTTTACTCAATTCATGTTATATGCTTGGTCATGCATCCTCAACCTCTATAGATTTTCAGGTATCTTCAGGATTTATAGATTTTCATGCATACTTAGTGTTTATAGATTTCCACATATTCCCAGTTCTTATAGATTTCATGCTCTCTATTCAGTACTCCATGCTTTACATGAATATTCAGTTAATTGTTAGTTCTGTTCATCAAACCATACGTATCATCCTACCTCATTTAGAATACCAGTACATTCAAAGTACTGATCGCATACCTTTCTTTTGTGCTATGATGTATTATATCATAGGTTTTGATGCTCATTTCTCAGCTCGTAATTAGACTTATCAGATCCTCAGCAGTAGCAGTGGTGAGTCCTCATACTTTAAGGACAAACTTACCTTATTTCATGTCTCAATTTAGTAATTAGTTAGAGTTAGTTGAGGCATGTCCCATCAACTCACAGTCATTTAGTTTTAGAGGCTTATTAGACACTAGAGTCAGTTATTCAGTATTCAGACATTACAGTTAGCTATCTAGTTCATTAGTATTTTATCAAATTCAATCAATTAGTATCTTATGGCATATCAGTATTTTTGCATATTTATGATTATGTTACCAAGTGCTCACAATAGGTACCAGCTCATGGGTTAGCTTGTGGTCCCTCGGGACTGTAAGCACCGTGAGATGAGCAAGGTATGCTCTCAGAGTATTACATCAATCTTGGAAAAACAATCCAAGAGCACATCATAGTAGGATAACTAGTCAATTCCCTTAATCATATCAAAATCCACCATATCTTTTACAATAATATCAGTGTTAGTATCAAACTCTTAAACTATCGTAATACAGAATCTATAACCAAATCCACTACTGGTGAATCACCCACTTGTTATAGATACACAAAAAGGCACCAATAATGAATCCCAAGATAACCCTAACTATATATTATAATAAGAAGACACATAACAATAAGTGGATCATAGATAAAATAAAGAAAATACAACTGAGGGAACACAAAGATTATACTTGTGATGAAAACCTCCTAAGACTCAGAGTCAAGCTGGTATGACATATAACTGACCATGCCCACAACCTAGTTGTCCTCTTAACAAATCTCTTGTCCTACATACTTGAGAACCTCTACGACCACCTTCAGGACCACCCTTATGACCATGTATACCACCTTTAGCTACTGGTTATACAACCCAAATTGGAGGAATACTCTAATCTGAGGGAACAATCACTCCACGTCTGGGGCACTCTTAGAGAAATGGCTAAAATCTCCACAACTATAACATGCCCTAGGTTTTGTACTAAACCTAGATCTAGATGACCTGGAATAACCACCATGAATAGTGTAACCAGTGGATAAACCCCTCAAAGACTAACCACTAACCTTGCTTGGATAATTATTGAAACAAGACAAGCCTCTATCGGTAATTAGAGGTATGGCTAGAACGATCCTACTAGAATGACTCTGATACTAGTACAACAGATGCGAAGGCTACCTACTATGAGAAATACTATGTCTAAATAGTGAGATACTATGTATCCTAATCGAACTATCCTAATACCGCAACCTCTTATGACTACCCCCATGGGCCTTATAATATATGTCCACTATAACCCGAGTGTGATCAGAAATCTCAGTAAATGATCTACCCATAACAACCAGACTTTGTGTATACATATGAAGAGGAAGTCTTAATTTTTTAACAAAGCAACCAACCCTCTCATACGTAGTAGTCAAAATAAAAGTAGCGTGCCTATCTAACTCATTAAGTAAATCCTCACACTCAACCACTATAATGACCTTCTCGATTATTTCCTTGATTTGCATGCATTTTTGGTATTTCCAGACTTCCCACAGCAGCTATAGGTCATTTATGACTTGTGGGAACTATCGGTTAGGTAATCATATAGTTCTTTTAGATTTTAGGCTCATTTCTCTATTTTTGGAGCTATTATTTTTCAGGATTTGGTTTCAGACCTAAACACCAATTAGATGACCACTTATGAGAACTCCAATAGTGACAACAGCTATGGAACATTGATTTTAGGTTAGGTAGACTCCTTGATTGTTTCCCCAAGTACCTAAGCTTATTTCGAGCTATTGGTCAAAAAGTAAAGAAATTAAAATTAGGTGTGGGACCCATATTTTGTCGAAATGACCTTGGATTGAAATTTTGACTGCAACATTGTGTCTAAAACATCAAATTTGGTATGTTTACATAGTCTATTAGCATATACGTGATTCTAAATGAATTCAAGGTCTTGGTGGAGACTTGGAAATTTTTGAAGCATATTGTTATATCTAGTGTATCTCTATCGCGGTGCCAAGGGTCACGACTGTGATACCCATGGTAGTCACCAAGTACCACTCTCGCGATATATTTTTCACGACCATAAACAAGTCATATCAGGCCCAATATGTTGGAATCTCAAGTGTCTGGTTTTGATTGCAGTTAGCATGTACAACTATAAGATGTGGTTATTGCATAGCCTCAGGTCGCTATAACAGCTACTAAGGACCTGGGATGGGTATAAATGAACCCTTTTTGCTTATTTTTTTCATTCAAAACCCATTATCTTCAAATCTAAAACCCTAGATTGTTATATTAAGTGGGATTAAAGCTTGAAGATAATTTAGTGAGCTTGTTTATTGATTATTCCATGATTTCCCTTCTAATTTATGGTATGATTCATTTTATTTCTTGATAAATTCCTTGAAATTATGTCTTTGAATTCTTAAACTTTAAGTGTCAATTTGAGACTTAATTTGTGCCCTATTTGTGCTCAAATTTTGAGCACAACTTCCTTGTCCGTCAAGGGACCGCGTGATGGGTTCAAGTTTGGATTTTGTTTATGACCAATGTAGGCCTGAACTTGACCAAAAATTTGACTTAACCAATTATAAGGAAATATGTGTCTCTTTTGACTCCTAATGATGGATTAAGTATGATTTTGATAATGTAGCAATATTTTGAGATCATGGAGTAAATATAGACATTTTATAAATGATTCAAGGATTTATGATTCGACATTAAGGTAGGCTTCGGTATACTTTTCTTCACAAGATAATGTGTTTTCTGTATTTCATATGAATGTGAATATAAGATTAATTATGGGTTGAACACCATGAATTAGTTTTGATTATTGACTTTTGGGGATTAGTTTGGTGAATTAACATGTAACGCAAAATGCTTATTATACTTTTAGGATTATATTGCCTTCTTCATAGATAGAGATAATTTATAGAATGATAGTAATATTATTCTAGATTTGGGATGTAGTTTAAGTGTTGTAATCGAGGTTAGCATGATTGACTTTAATTGGGCTATTTTAGTGATCTTAAAACCATAATTTAGGTGGAGTTGACTTAATTTCTCATGTTTACGTGTAATTCCTATCGTAGCATTGATTATGGCTTATGTGCCATCTAGAGGTCAATATAGACACTTTAACCTAGTTCGAGGTAGAAATTGCTTAAATATGGAACTCGGGGATTAAAAGTCGTTTCCTCTGGCCCACCTTACGCTAAGACTTATTTTAGCCCTTGTGGAATTATTTTCACATGTTAAAAAAAGTTGAGGCTATTGAACCCTTAGTATAAGGCTTCTTCATAACTTGGTTAATGATGATGGTTTTTTTCAGAATTATGATTAATGGCTTGTAGCTATGATATTGTATGCCTCATAATTATGATATATGCCTGATAGATATGAGATACCTTATAGATGTGATATGCCTTATAGTTATTATATCTGGCATATAGATATGAGATGCCTTATAGATATGATATGCCTTATGGTTATGGTATGACCTATAAATATGATACACCTTATAGGTAAGATATGCCTACTTATAGTCTAAAGATATGATATGCCTTATGGACACTATATAGCTTATAGATATTAACTGCCTAATAGATATGTTATGGCTCACAAATACGACATGTCTTACAGAAATGATTATTTATATGTGTTTCAAATATATATGTGGACCTAAGCTTGTGATTATGACGTTGTAGTTATTCCAAAAACATTATTGGGCTCCAGGACATTTTATGATATCGATTGGACATCTGGGAATTGTTTATCCTTGTAAAGGATGTGGTTGTAGTTTATAGATATATTGATGCTTATGGTTCCATTATTTGAATATTGGTGATAGCATGCATAGATTCGGTACATTTATGATTATTAAATCAGTACATTATACAATTTCAACTAAAACATGATTTTAATCCTGTTTTTCCTAAATAGGGGTTAAAAAAGCTTTTCAACTTAAAAGCAAATTTATTTATAACAATATTTGCTTGGCTTATTGAATAACTTATGTGTAAAGAGATTGAAAATGGTGATTTAAAGATATGAGCAAGTTAGATTTCAGTCTATCATATTGATTCTACCATTTACTCCAGTCGTAACAGATTTTGACCCTCTCTACACTATTATAATGATTTGGTCGCAAAGTTTACCCAGGGTAATAAATTTACACTCTTTTTAGCCATGACTTGATTTTGTATACCTTATATATATATATATATATATATTTATATATATACATATAAATATATATAATACACATATTTCAAGCACAGGACAGAGGAGAATTATGTATTAATGGTAAAAATTCTAGGTAAAACCCAATGATAGATTATAATATTGATGTTATATATATGTATGTATTGATAATTATGATGATATGCTTTTATATCCATCAAGGACAAAGGATAATTATGATGATATAATTTTATACCTTGCAAGGCCGAAGGGTGATTATAATGATATGCTTATATGCTTGAAAACGTCGGAGGATAATTATTACATTGGTTATATATACCCAGTTTGATTCTAGAAGATGATTAAGATGTTGATTATATAAATATAATTCAATTCTAGAGGATGATTATGGTGATATTCTTATATAATTGGTAAGGATAAAGGATAATTATAATGACGATGGTTATGATGGTTATGATGGTTATGGTTATGATGATGATGATTAATATATTTATTATTCTTACTGATTCGATTCTCTATATACCTTATAATACTTAGATTGATTATGATATTATGGTTTTTGTTGTATTAATTCTTTCATGTATATTGGCTATCACTAGTATGCAACTATATCTATCAGCATTACAAGGGATTGAATAGGTATATGTGATGAGTATGATTTGTGGTTTTGTGTATATTGATTGAACTTTCTGAGATTAGGGTGGTGAGGGTTCATGATAGACTCGCTTAGGTATTATTTGTTGCACTCGTCGGTTACTTATGTTGTCTTTCCTATTGTTATTATTATTGTTATGATCATTGTTATGGATTGTTTGTTATAAATTTATTAATGATTTTGTATTGAGATTTGAGGTATGATTTCGACTCTTCAATATTACGATTGTATATAATGCATGACTATCTCATGATTAGATGTATGGATTAGAAATCCTAATATATTCTAGCACTAGTTCTTGCTATAATTGTGAGTCCTAAAATTCTAGACTGATGATTTAGGTAGTTCCTCGAGTTGATCTTGTTTGTATATATATATATGTATGTATATCTATGTATATGTAACTATGGTGTTACTATATATCCCTTTCTTTCTTTTATTTAGATTGTATATTTATTCTTTGGCCTTATATACTCATATATATCTTTCCTTTACCCTTCTTTTGTATTGTCAAGAGATATATGGTATAGTTTTGAGGTTCTTAAGAATGGCTTTAGTAGGATATTTCATCCTTAATACTTCCTTAGCCTTATTATGCTATTTTATTAGTGATCGATATGATAGTTTATCATTATATTCTTATTTTCTTTCTTATGTGGTTACTGGAGAATTGGGAGTAGTTTCTATTTTTTATATGTTATATGTATCTACATTATCTTTGGAGCTCAGTTGAGAGTTTCCTACTGAGTACTACGTGTTTGGTATTGATACTATACTTCTGTAGCCTCTATACCTTATTATGAGTTATTTTGGTATTGTGTATATCACATGGAGCAACCATGGTTCTGAGATGTAGAGTGAGCTCTTGATGAAGCATTACTATCCCACCTCTTACATACTAGACTAATCTCAATGTTATATTCAGAGATGGTTCTATTTGTATATTCATTTAGTACCTTATTTGTATCCTTATTATGTTAGAAACTTTTGTACTAATTCCACCAGGTTTTGGAATTATCTTATGTATCTTATTCTATTAGTTTATCGATTCTATATTATATCATTCATTTATTTGGTAGTCTATTACTAGTAGTTCTGGACTACAGTATTGCCTTTCCTACTAGTGGGTTATACTAGGCGCCATCATGACCTGAGAAATTAGGTCGTGACAAATTATTATTAGAGCCTAGGTTCAATAATGTATAAGTGCTATAGGAAAATGTTTAATAGAGTCCTATAGATTGGTACAGAGACTTTCATAACCTATCTTTGAGAGGCTATAGGGTATTCTTAAGAAATTCATTTCTAGAAGTCGTGTGTCCGTATTGCTTTGAGACTCATGCATTTTATCAGCTCTATTATGTCCCTATAGGAAATGAAAGGTTTTCAATATATTCATACAAGACTTCAATACATATATTTAGAGCTTCAGCATAGTGTCAGACTATAGAGTCAGAGATGGATATCAAACATCTTTAGCTTCTGTCAAAGGATGTGGGGGCCAACTCAAGCTCCTATAGAGTTTCCATTGCTTAAAAGTTTTGGATTCAACATTAGGGATACCAATTCACTTGTGGATACCTCTTAGCTAGGGATTACATCCAATATATTGAGTAAGTTCTCAAGCTAGAGTTGGCTCTATTTATGTTTATCAGGGTTTCTTATCAGTATCTGAGTACGAGATTCGGTTTCTTAAGTGGGATAGGCATATTCTGATGCTATATCCTTCAGAGTAGGACATGGTGAATTGGGTTATTAAAGGATTAGCATTTCCACTCTGCTTAGTGTAAGAACACTTGATAGCAGCTGGGTCTTCCTTCTCTCAGGTTGATGATCATTCGATGGCCATAGAGATAGCTTGCATTGAGACTTATGGAGGTAGTAGTAAGAGACCTTGATGTTATTATAGTGTTATTGGTATTTCATTAGCTAGTAAGAATACTTTCGTCGAGTCATATTCACTTGCAACCTGTTAGTTCTTTGTAAGTAGTGCCTCAAACTATGGGTGGTACTCAAATTAGTCATGGAGATCATAGCGGGAAGAGTTCTCATCAGTCCCTATAGATTTTTTGGTATGGGTCTTCATACTGTGTCAGCCATTCTGGATTAGGAAGGGCAGTACCTCGGAGTATTCCTGGATCTTTTTGTGGTTGTGGAGAGATGGGACATAGGTTCTGAAAATGCCCCAGATGCGACTTAGTTGATCAAATAGAGTTAGCATGTATTCCCCACCAGCCTAGAGTTCTTAAGGTAGGCTATGACTATGGGAATGATGATCATGGTAGTAGAGAGTTCTCTCAGCGTTAGCTGGCCATCCACTTTGATTTAGTTCATGTATCTCACGATGTTAGGGATTGAAGAGATTTCAATGATTATATAAAGATCGGTCACTAGTATAGAGAGTGTCCCTAGCATGGGATTGCTAGTTATTCATCTTATTCAGATCAACCTTGTGATGTTGTGCCAACTTAGAGAGAGTGCTCTTGGCACCTTAGTTGATGATTTAGTATGTTGGTCTGAGTTTAGATCCATTCATATTTACTCTCCCTTAGACCCGCAAGCCATGTGATTAGAAATTTTACCACTATAGGTATGCTTTTATTTCCTGCTTTTGCCTTTTTATTTATGTGTATTGGTTTTTTCGTACATATTGATGATTATATGCCTTGATAAGTTTATATTGGTTGTTGTGTGCCTTGTTAAAAAATTCTTGATTATATGACTTCCCACATGGTTTATTTCTTTTAGTAGTGGATGGAGTAGATCTGTATTGACATTTTCTCCGTATGGGTGTAGCATTTGGGTTTGAGTCCCATTTACCTGGCATATTGGCCTTATACCAGCCCTTTAGTGGTCCCAGCTATTGATTTTCATTTTGGTATCGCCAACTTGTTATATTGATGTGTATATTTTTGTTGTTATTGTTTTAATTGTTTGATGTTATTTATCCTCGTTGGGTAGCTTTTTAGACTAGTGTTATCTACTTAGAATTCTATCACTTGCGGTTCTTATTCATTGGATTGGGCAGCTATAGCCTAATTAGATTATTTCTTTTCTATAGCAAGGTGAGGTTGGTTGTTTTCTTTTTTTCGTTGGTTATGATCGTGACACGACCCGAACTAGGGTCCCGTCGTGTCAGGCATCTCAAGTCTGATCGGGACAAAAGACCATCCCTATACCCAATCCAATTAACCAATAAACAACCTGTGTCAGATAAATTCCGAACAAATAACAAAATAGAGTACTAAAATTTCAATGACTTCTGGATAAGTCTAGAACGAAGACCAACCAAAACTAATCATACTATTTAAACCAAACCAAACTATAATATACCCAAGTCAACAATTTTCCATACAAAGCCTCTAAACAATGTTAAAAAATATCTATTCGGGATATGCCTCTGACCATAGAAAAAAACAAATGTCAAGAGAATAGAAAATCATAAGATAAACCATAACATGAAATGGCATTCTGAAGAATAGAATCTCACCATTTCAGTGTGACTCATGCTATCCCCAAATAACCAAGTCACTGAGTAGGAGGTGTGATAGTATAGTTGGTTCCTGCATCGCATGGGAAAATAGCGCCCGAAGATGAGTTAGCGGGTGAACCCTAGCATGTACTAATGAGTAAGGATAAAATAATGCCATTATTCAAAATGAAAATAAATAACCATATACAATCACACATATATATATATTTGTATGTATATATATATATATGTATATACATATAGAAGGGAACCAGATTTAGCATGCATTTAAATCCTTAACCTTGGTTGTGTAGATTTACAGTCATAATCCACTCACGGGATATATCGGTCTAGTGTTACCCCCTGAACGGGACCTAGTACATGTAGCCACCTGAACTAGAGATAGCATAGGTAGCCGAGAATTCCTATATACCCTTCGCCCTCTATGATACATATGTACATGTATATACTTGGGGTATTCCCTTATACCTCGCAAGTACGTGGTCATCATGACCAATACTCATGTTGGAAAATATGAGTATCCAGTGTCAACCTTTTGGACTCACACATTCACATCAAGATATCAAAAACCCCATTATTTCCCAATTGAAACCTTTAGCACATAACCAAACCACCAATTTTGGGAGTCAATTATGAAGGCATTAATTAGTAGTGTCGTCCTACTGTCTATAGCTTGCAAGTAATGTCACTAGCCCACACCTAAGGGATTCCCATGTAACCCATAAGATTCCATTACTAAAATTACTTGGGGGATTCTCATGTAACAAGGTTTTCCAATTAAATCAAAGCCAAGGGTACCAAGGGCTTTAAAAACCTTTTAAATCAACCAAGCCAATTTATGTTCCATTACCATATTTTGCAATGCAAATATTTCAAGAATAGTCAAACTATGTGACAAAAACATTCTCATTGACATTTTAACAAACATGTGTAGGGCATATAGTTTCAAAAACCACAACCAAGGATCAATTGAAAATTCCCATGCAAGTACTTGTTCAAAAAAAAAATTATAACATGAAAAACCATAAATAAAACATAGGACAACAATATACAGCCATTGCCGAAACCCCCCAACTTCTATTTCAAAACCAACACAAAACCACAATAATACTAAGAAAACTATTCATTGAAACCTTCTTTTAGTTGAACTAACAATAATGGAGGAGTAAAATGCTTGAGTTACTAAGATTCATAGAATAATTTTGATCCTTAAGCCTCTAGATGGCCGTCTTGAAGAAATCCTAGCCCAATCTTCTTTAGAGGTTGTTAGAGAGAGTTTAAAGACTGCTTTTAATCTTCTAAAGTGTGCAAAGGATAACCAATTATGGTTATAAGACATGGTGTCTTAATGGATTGGGGTAGGAATTTTCCAAAATTACCTCAGCTTAAAAGTTGTAGAAGACTTGCAAGAGGGTACAGTTGGACTCCTCCACTCGTACCGATATCATGCGAGTGGTACCTTCTACTCGCATCTTAATAAAATATTTGGACACCACATTTTGCCTAACACATAAATACCTTACCTAATTCATATTATCACCATACAACTAGTACCTTTCAAGTGGTACCCTAATAGGAAACATCTAGTTTAGACACTAGAAAAAATACGGTTTGGACCCTACTTCTCATATGATGTACATACAACTTGTATGATGTCTTGTCATACAATGAATAGAACTTGGAAAATATCACACTGACCAACATAGGACTAAGATCCTAGACCCGTATCCATACCATATGAGTATGGGTATAAGTCGTATGGTTATCAGAAGGTTCAAAATCGAGGAAATATTCAAGGGCAAAAACCCAGGGTGTTTCAATTTCCGCTACTTTGATCATTTATCCTCGAATGTTAGGACAAGGCAGTACAAGCACAGTTAAACCCCTAAATATCTCCACTCTTACCTTAACTAATTTTGAAAGAAAAGATGCCAAGGAAATCTTTAATCTACCTTTAACAAAGATAGAAAATAAAGACGTTAAGAATACATACACACCTTAAGCATGATTATCAGAAATGGATAGAAAGAATAAGTAGTAAAACTACATTTCCCCTTCAGCTCCCCACAAATCACCTTCCCAAGAAACCAATACATCTAATATCCATTAAATAGGACCACACTCTCCACTAAGATTACATCATGAAGACAACACCCCTCCATCTCAACTCCTAAGTTACCCAATAAATACATAACTAGAGGGTCTGAGTTTAACCGACAGTCCATGCCATGCTAAAGACTAATCAGGAGTTAAAGTTGATAATGGAAACCATGGGACGCTATAATTTACATCACTCTGATAATACTACCCCATCTATCACTATAATCAAGAAACTTCAGGTGTTAATTAATGGGCTATAACCGCATAACTCAATGGGTGGGTATCTATCAACCCCAAAAATTTAAGCATGCCTCTCTACCCCATGTTATGGATCTCCCACCTAAGATATAGAATTACAATTACTATCATAAAGGTTTTCACCAAACTTTGCCTCCTTAATTATTTCATAGGACAAATTTCTTCTTATTCTTCCATCTACTCTTATAACCTTAGCTTTAGTAGTCACCGAAAATTTCACAACCAAGGATGCCTATGACCTCATCCTACAACATTACTACACTTCCACAACTACTACCACCCTAAATAAGAAGGGTAATTGAGTAACTAAAGTACAATCATCAAGAACCGGGGGGGGGGGGGGTACTTCCCAATTGCAACTCCTATTTGTCGTTCTATTCAAGGTGAGTCCTGTAAAATGAACCACGACACATTAGGCATGAGGTACTCTATAGCAACAATCTAGGTTATAAATAAAGGATAATTCTGACATAAACACACCATAGCACAAGTATTTATGACTGCGAACTAGGAGAAACACGACTGCATAAATCATGGGTAATATAAAGTAAAGACAAGATTCATATTCAGGGAACAAAACGAGAATTGTCGCATGAAACTACTATTTCTTGGTAACAGGCATGACGTGAGACATGAATATATGGATCATGAGTGTAATGACATAGATCTTAAACAAATGGAAGTTCAAATTTCTGACAACCATTATTGCCTTTGGTTCAGGGGCGGGAGTATAGACATACGCAGTGTGCAAAATGTGAACCTTAGGCAGAAGCGCTATTAGAATGTGTGAAACACTAGTAGAGTGCCATTTTAAATGAAATAGGAGGGAACCACTAGAATAAAAGTAAATTCACGTTAACTTTTCCTGTAAAGTCCGTCGCTAGGAGAAAATTTAAGATTAGCCCTCAATCTCTATCTTACTAAACCTATCAGCATAAAACTTCACTCTAAGGTGTATCACAATTGATATATACAAGGGACACTCAACTCTCTTATCCTTAAAACCTCGTCTATCTAGATTCTTGGTATCGCTCAACTTATACATCAAATAAAGTGTAATGCGACTGTCGTTAATATATTTACCTAACTTTGGAGTCGGGGTAGAATACATGAGGAATAATGTGAGTGGCAATTAAGTTAATTTGAAATAATAGATACAAGTTAAATTCAAACAAATGGTACCAAAAGACAAAAATGAGGGATATAAGATTCTACACTAATGTTTCTTTTGGGTTTTTCTAGTATAAATTTGGGGCTATAAATAATTTGAGTTTTAACTATTAGGCACAGATTTTGGGATTATGCATTACTGAGGGAGTGACATGCGTATTCTATTAGCTAACTTCATCATTAGTAGATAAAATATAGGTAGGTTTGGTTATAGATTTTGATGCTAGTCTATCAACAAAACACCAATTGTTCAATCATTGAATCTTTTGAATACCTAACAGGTATGTTCAACAATTGGTAACCACAACCTCAATCTAGGCAACCCTATTTCTAGGAGGATACCCATGGTATAGTTAACTTCATAATCACCCTTATGTATAAGAGAGTGCAAATTTAGAAAACTACACACATAATTTTCTATTATTGCTTTGGTCTCCACATCCCTCATTCAAGGATGATGTGGATTTCTAAAATTCACCTGAAACCCTTCTTTCAAAGATAGCCTTGAGCTTTCTAGAATTTTGAGCTTTCACTCATCAAACCCATGTTGGTTTCTGGGGCTTCACCCTTAAATTCTAACCAAGCTAGCATAGCAATGATAAAACCCATAAATATGAACTACCAAATATAAGCTAACAATAACAAACCATACACACTATTAGCCCTTATTCACACATAACCCAAAGAGAGAGATCTAGCTATACATAAGATAAATAAGCATAGATATTCCTAAAATCTCCATTGAAATGACTTGTTGTAGATTAAATGAATGTTACTTCAAACTTGGAACTCCCACAAATCAATAATGGAAGTGAACTATTCCCCCACTTAGAAAGTCTCCAATGTATTCTTCACCTAAAATTTATACAATATTTTCTTCTCCAAAAATAAAGGAGGCTAGGAACTCAAGAGCTAAACCTAAAAATTAGGGAAGGTAGAATATGATGTCTGAGTTAGGGTTTTATCCTTTTTGGAAAACATTTTGGATCAACCACTTGCATTTCCAGATTTTCCATTGGGTTGAAAGACTGATGCGACCTCGGTTGATTGATCTTGCTTGACTGTTGCAATTGAAGTTATTAGACCACGACCGCGGTCACTGAGGCCTTTCTACTCCAGGTCTTCAGCTGCACTTTCTTGCTCTCTTTTTGGTCATTTTATGCTCCAATCCACAACTTTCTATCCCATCAACTCTATGCCTGCAAAGAATGGATATTAGTATATTTAGTCATAATTAAGTCTCATTTCTTTATTCAAAACAAGGTAACGTGAAAGAATATTTAGAGCAAATGAGTGGTAAAATCACCAATCATCAATACCCCTAAATTAAAGCGATTACTTGACCTCAAGCAACACTACCTCTTACTATGAGACACTTTTCTATGCCTAAACTTTATGCCTTCATGATCACAATGACCTTAACTTTAGTCATCACTACAGGTAGCTCATTACACATGTGCTAGGCTATCTTCACTACACCCCTCATTATAAAATTGCAATATTTAAGAATGCATAAGACTTTTAATGAGATACCAAGCAACAAGAACTAATACTCTAGAAGTGGATTCTTTTTTACCACAACTACACTATACTCTATTTGCCTAATTGTTTGGAAGGTGACAAAATTACCTACATCAACTTGTTCATACGCCAACCTCACAAGAAAGATAATTCCACAAACAAAATTAGCAAGTATCCAACAAGGAATTTTAAGTGCAAAACACTATCTCCCTCACAAAAGAAATCTCTATGCAACAAGTGTCATACGATAGGCTTGCCCCTATTTTCAATCAACACTACAAAGAAAGTAAATGGTTGGAGATCTCAAAGGACTTTCTAAGTTTATAACATAGGTCCGGGTTAGGGTAGGATATCATTTAGGTACAACATGGATACACCCTTCCTTGAACATCTACATCACACTTTTCAATCCATCTTTTTGATTATAGGCCACTCTTCTTTGTTTTCTCTCTTTTCGTATGCCCACCTTTTTCTTACTTTGTACATCACTTTTATTTCATTCCTTTTTCTTGCAACTCTTATGCCATTCATTCCTTTGTTGGATCCTCTTTTTTTTATTCATTTGTTTTCAATGCTAAAGCAACTAGGCATTTCACTTACAACTTCGTGGTCCCAAACTTACTTTTGTGAATCTTCACTACCACCAACTTAGGTTTTTATCCTCAAATTGTATTTTCAAGTTCAAGAAGGGCATGGTTCAAAAGAGGGATAAAAATAATGATTCACAGCTTATAATATGTTTGCCAAAGAAAGGTCCAAAGGCTCAAAGTGGATAACTAGGGGTTACAATCATGCACAGGTAGGTTTTTTTAGGCTAGAGTGATTTCCAAAGTCACAAAGATGGCCTAAGATCATTTCTCCAATCAAATACAATCAAAATTAGCTTTAAAAGACTAACAAGGCAAGTTCTAGATAACACAAGTATGCAAGAGATGAAAGCAAATAGCTCACCACATATGGCATGAAAAAATTCACCCAGGGAGCTCAAGTGTCCCCTCCGCTAGAGACAAATTTTGGAGTATGTATTTTATTCAGAAGTCAAAAATCTACGAAGCCACAAAAAGAGAATTTTTTGTTACAAAATTGCTCACGTCCATGCCCTTGATTTTGCTTTGAAAAATTTTGGATGAAGGGGATTGTTCATTCAACATTAGCAGTACACACAATTTGCTAAACTTTGAAAATAACCAAAGCCTTAGCCTCAGATTTTGCCTCAAAATGGACAAACACCGTTATAGCTACTCAGACTTTGCCATGGTGTATAACATGATCCCAAATTTATAATGCCACAGGTACTCAAACTTTCTTTGTATTCATGACATTTATGCTACGAGTACTAAAAATTTCCCTGCACCTATGTCTCAAAACCCAATCACAACCCTTTACCCTTAAGAATGTTGTCACTCAATATAGCATAGGGAAAAGTTAGTCATGTATCATCAAAATCAAAATAAAACTGTAGTAAGAAGAAAAACTAACACTACAAACACATGATAATCCATAAAATGTGGGAACCATCAGAGTACTCATTAATGTAACATCCCAAAAACAAATTAGGATAATATCCAAGGTGCCATACCAAAACAACATAAAGAGAAATATCTAGCTATGTATCACCAAAATAATACAAATTTGGGGGCACTCCCAACTGAAAAAGAATGTAGTGTCCTCACTGTATGTATAGTAAAATAAGAGTAAGAGAGGTCTCTCTGAATATACATCAAGAGCTTCTCTCTCCCACCGACTCTGCACCATTACTATCAACATCATTAATAGACCAATCAGTAGGGGCCTCATCCTCACTATCAAACCTCGGTAAAGGTAGATGATGGTTAGGTTTGATCACCTTAAAAATGCCTTTCACCCCCTTCCATAGCTTTCTGAAAAACTTATCTCTCTTCACTATCTTCTCATGTGAGTCCTCGAGGTCCCTGTGAGAAATAACTAAGGTTGAATAGGCTCTTTCTAGACTGGGTACTGGCGTAACCTACTGCTGCAGCTCATTCACGTACTTCTCATAATCTAACTGTGATATATATGAATGACAGGCAGTGAAGGGCTCTCCCGATTCCTAAGACAATATGGACACTAGCTCCATAACATCCCTCATTTGACCTAAGATGTTATCAAGGGGGTTGGCTGATGAAGGTCTATAAGAATCCATGTCCTGTTGGGCTAATTTTTAGGAGTCCATCTTCCTCTTCTTGATCTGACCTAGGTCACCCTTACCCTTAAATTTGAGTGGGAAGATGTGGGATCCCGGGCGCACCTATGTATCTGCAGCATACTCCTCCATTTTTTCCCTCTTAAAAAGCTCAGTGATAAGGGAAGGGAAAAAAGATGCGTTCCTCCATGATTTTAGAAATACCTCTACTTCAAAAAATAATCCCGCCCACTTTGAGAGGGATGCCAGATAGGATGTAAACCACCATTCAATCTTAAAAATCTATGACAATGGTCATATGGGTGCATGGTTATACTTGGTTGCATATGATGTTCAGATAAATACTAGTTTCTGCTATGAAGTCCTTCAATAAAATATCTCTCTTGGTAATGGACCAGGGAACTGCTTTTCCAGGACATAAAATATTGATCATCTAGGTCCCTTACTTACATGATCTTACCTAGAACTACCTATGTCAGCCTGTGGAAGCTTATAAACCGTATTAATCTGGTTTGCTCTAAAGTTTACTTGCTTACCACAAATTGTCATCACTGGATTTGTAAGAGAAACTACACTGAGGTTTGCATAGAACTCAAGTACCCACTGCTCATTATCATAGTAGGGTTCCAAGGCAAAGCTCATCCATTGGGTTGCAGTGAGTCTGGCATGGAATTCTGGGAGCTTCTCCTTCACCTTGCCTAATCTAATACCCAATTCAGGGAGTAGCTTTTTTCTGAGGAAATCCTCATTATAAAGGTGTTGGCATTATGCGACCTTGAATCTAGTGTCGTTGAAATCTCCCATCTTTGTGTTTGAGAACCTATAAGCAAACTCAGACTAGCATTAGTATTTTCATACCAAAAACATGCTATATTAGATAGATAAGTTGAAGTGGTAGTGTTATGGAAGGTTTTGAGCATCAACAGATGTGTAGAAATTTTGGTGTGTGCTAAAAAATACCCTCACCGATATGATTCAAATGGCCAACTTAGTTTTTTATGCCATCATTATAGGCCAATACTTGAAAAATCTGACTTTGACTACATTGAAGGCTAGCAATCATGCATGGGGAAACCATTTTAGGCACTCTATAGAGCAATGCCGCATGTAGAAGGTTGCTTAGAAAACTTGTCTTAATGAAGCACTCAAGAGACTCAAATATTGAAGAATTATTGTGAAGGCCAAAATAATACAAGGGATTGCATATATTGAAGTGTGACGAGGAGTCTTAAGACACTCCATGACCGCCCCTCTCATTAAGGGCACGGTGGTCATTTTGTGCCTTTATTTTACACTTTATAGGAACACCCTTTGGGTATTTTGGTATTTTATTGTAATAACTATAAATAGACATTTAGGCTTCTACTTCTCATTATTTTTTAATAAATATTAAAGAATATTTTCTTCTCTTAAGAGAGAGGGCTTTAGTGTAGGGCTTGGAAAAGCCATTGTAGTAGGACTTGAAAAAGTCATTGTAACTAGGGTTAGCTTGAGTGTGGATTCACTTGAGTTGACAATCCATCTTAGAAAGGTTGTTGCTTGAGGTGGTTTGAGTCCTTTTCGTGTCAACCTAAGAGTGTGGTGTATCAATTTTAAGCTTAAGTGAGTTTTGATTTTTGATACACACCTTAGTTCCTTACGTATTGTAATTGTTATGCCTCACTAACTATCTTTTCATTTATGCAAGTTTTTATGTCTTAACTTCCATATCCGTGTGTTGTTTCCATCTTGTGGTATCATCTCTGCTTCATCTCCTTTCTTTAGTTGTAGTTTTATTTTTAGATTGTCTTTCTTATATCATTTGGTATCAAGAGCCTCATTTTAGAATTGTTTTTTCAATTCTAAGTATTGGATTGTTGTTACCTTAAGAAAATATACACAAAAAATGAGTCAAAATCTAAAAATAAAAAAAAAAGATGTATCCCATTTTTGTATTTTGGATGGAATTTTAAAACTTATATCTACTTATATTTTGAGTGTTTTGTGAGTTTTAAGTGCTATATCCTTGTTCCCTAGCACTAATAGAGTCTAGATCTAAGATTTGATCTAAATCGGAGGTGTTTTGAACCATCCACCATTATTGAGCTTGTGTTTGAAGCTATTTGAGGGTGGATCTTGTTTTGACTAGTGTGGGTGTGATTTTTTGTGGTTGAAATTGTGGTGTGTGTGTTTAGATTGGAAGAGTGACCTTGGTTCTTCAAAAAAATCAAATTCCGAATATGCTTGCTTGAAGGTCAACTTTGGTCAACCCTTGAATGTTCTTGGTGTTCTTAAGTTTTTCATGTCTTGTTGAAGAAGAATATCAAACAGTGGTTGTTTGATCTTGAAAAAGGAAGAAAGAGAGGGTATTACTTGTTCAAGGAAATTTCCAAGAACCTTCCTAGTCAGCCAAAAGAAAGAAAACAACAAAAAGAAAGCAATAATCAAGTACAAGTGCAAGTATAGAGGGTGGACCATTACAAATTCAAACTCAGTTAAGCTTGAAAAAGGCTCCAAACCTTGTATTTTCCCCTCCAAAAACTGAAATTACACTCTTTGTTGAAGATTGATCAACTACAAATTAGAGCCAAAGATTTTTTTTTTGAATTTCAATGTCTATTGACAAGCTGCCACATCATCACCTTTGTACCACCGAATTTTTAGATAAAATTTTTATTTTTTAGTTTCTAAACCTTGTTTCTTAGTTTTTTTTTTGTTGATTCTTGCACTAATTAGAAAACTTGTAGTTATCTACTAGGTTGAGAATTAGTTTAGAGTCATTTCTTTCGAGTTTCCATTCCTTTTGCATTTTTCTCATTTTGTGATTCATAGTGGTTTGTTGGTTCAAGTCCGAAACAAGGTTTCTTTGAGTAAACTCAAACAAAAATTATTCTGGACAAAAGTAGACTCATCCCTCAATCACTCATGAAGTACAAGCCTATTTTCAACACTAGTTAAACCAAGTGTGAGGTAAAACTATAGGGATAGTCCTTCTTATTCCCACAATCCATCATATTCCTAGGTAGATAGATTCTCATCACATCCTCCAAGCATAATGTTGAGAAGTGGTTTGAATGAGGTCCAACCCCTAATTTTGGAATAGTCTCCTCTAAATAATCTTTACCCCAAAATGATGTAGAGTCGTCATAGGAGATTTGACTTGATTCTTCTTTTGACTCTAGTATCATTTCTTTTATTTTGTCCTCTTCTTCCTCATATGAATCGGTTAATTGGGAAGTCACTGAAGATTCTTCACTACCAAGATCATCTCATAGCTTGGTTTCTCTTATTGATGAACCTCCTCTTGGGAAATGGGCAAAGTAGTGATAGTTTCAAGCTATTCTTCTTTGCTC